>NC_090808.1:55941594-56241906 GCF_036512215.1 Solanum lycopersicum
GCATTTGATTTTCAATTTTCTGCAGATGAATAATCTTTTGTACTTCTTGTTCGCAAGTAGAAGAATATGGATCAAGATGAGACAATGATAAATTTTTCCACAAAATTTCTCGTTTCATTTCACTATTCTCTCCCCCTAATTTTGGGAAAACTGTCTTATCAAATCGACAATCTACAAATCTAGCAGTAAACATGTCTCCAGTCAATGGTTCAAGATAGAGTATAATGGAGGGTGACTCAAACCCAACATATATTCCTAACCTTCTTTGAGAGCCCATCTTAGTGCGGTTTGGTGGTGCCACAGGCATATATACAGCACTTCCAAAAATTCTTAGATGGGATATATTAGGTTCTTGACCCATAACCAATTGTAATGGAGAAACCTTATGATAACTTGTCGGTCTGAGACGAATGAGTGTTGCAGCATGCAAAATTGCATGTCCCCACACAGAAGTGGGCAACTTAGTTTTCATAAGCAATGGTCTTGCTATTAATTGCAAACGTTTAATTAATGATTCAGCGAGACCATTCTGAGTATGAACATGAGCAACAGAGTGTTCAACTCTTATCCCAATTGCTAAACAATAATCATTAAATGATTGGGATAAAAACTCTGCAGCATTATCAAGACGAATGGACTTAATCTGATTATCAGGAAAGTGTGACCTTAACCTTATTATTTGTGCCAATAATTTTGCAAATGCCAAGTTACGAGATGACAATAGGCACACATGAGACCATCTAGAAGACGCATCTATTAGAACCATAAAATATCTAAATGACCCACTAGGTGGGTGAATAGGTCCACAAATATCCCCATGTATACGTTCCAAGAACGCAAGGGACTCAATCTTAACTTTCATTGGTGATGGTCTCACAATTAACTTGCCTTGATAACAAGCAGTAGAAGAAAATTCACCATTTAAAAGAACTTTTAGGTCTTTTAGTGGATGTCCATTCGAATTTTCTATAATTCGTCTCATCATTATTGACCCAGGATGTCCTAGACGATCATGCCAAAGTACAAATGTATTGGAATCAGTAAACTTCTTATTTACTATAAAATGTGCCTCAATTGCACTAATTTTTGTCCAATACAAGCCAGAAGATAAAGCATGGAACTTTTCTATAACACATGTCTGCCCAGAGACATACTTGGTGATATCAAGATATTCAAGATTTATTTCATCCATTGATTGGATATGATAACCATTTTCACGGATATCTTTAAAACTCAACAAGTTTCTCTTAGATTTTGGAGAAAACATAGCATTATTAATGATGAGTTTAGTTCCCTTGGGCAAAATTACAATGGCTCTTCCAAAGCCCTCAATCATATTAGTACTACCAAAAATTGTAGTAACATTTATTTTTCCCATACTTAAATGAGAAAAATATTTCTTATTTTTGAATATCGTAAGTGTTGTACCAGAATCAATCAAACAAATATCTTCATATTTCGATAATATGTTCTTAGAATTATCCATATCATCACATGAAATGACATGCACAAAATAAATAAATATTAAATATTAGTGTTGTCAATAGGGTACAATATATTCAAAGGAATAAATTAATGATTAAATATTAGAAATTGAGCGTTAATTTATTGTTTCCTCTAAGTCAAAAACGAGTTGTTTGGAAAATAAAATAAAATAATTATTTAATCCTAGTTAATAACAGACTGCATGTTTTTAACATTAGATCAAGTTAAAGACCTAATATAATACAAACACGTGATAAAGTTTAGTATTTGACTAACTCTATCATATTAGAATCATATGAATAAAACAATGAAAAATATAAAGAATTAAGGAACAAGCTAATGAACGACTAAACTAATTTAAAATACTAATATTCATGCAAACAACTATCATTACATGAAATTTATTAATAAATACTACAAAAAAAATATCACTCTTCCATGTTCACAGAACCATCACCAATTAAGTGATATATTTTTCCTTCAGGATGTGCGAAGAAATCTGCTATATCCAAGTTCGTGATGTCAACTTGATTTTCAGAGATAAAATTTGCCTCAGGATTTTTCTCTTTCTTCTTTAGTGATTCTTGATAAAGCTCAACCAAGTGTTTGGGAGTACGACAAACACGTGCATAATGACCTCTTCCACCACATCGAAAACAACCTTCCCTAGTTGCTTCACGTTTCTCATCCTTTCTTTTTTCTTTTTATTTGATGAATGATTAATGCCAAGATTAGAATTACGTTCTTGACCATAATCGCGACCACGATCACGTCCACGTCCCGACCACGTCCACGTCCACGATTAGGACCGCGACCTTTTCCACGCCTAGCATGGTGGGCGTACGCCTCATTCACTTCAGGAAGTGGTTCAGATCCAGTAGGTCGATTCCCATGATTTTTCAATAATAAATCATTATTTTGCTCGGCCACAAGAAAATGAGAAATTAGTTCAGAATACTTTTTGAAACCTTTCTCTTGATATTGTTGCTCCAAGAGCACATTCGAGGCATGGAAAGTGGAGAATGTCTTTTCCATCATATCAATCTCACTAACCGTTTCTCCTTAAAATTTCAATTGAGAAGTGATTCTGAACATGGCAGAATTATACTCATGTATAGACTTAAAGTCTTGTAGCCTTAGATGCATCCAATCATATCGTGCCTTTGGATGTATGACCATCTTCAAGTGGTCAAATCTTTCTTTTAGGTTTTTCCACAAAACAAGGGGATCCTTAACTGTCAGATATTCGATTTTCAGAATCTCGTCAAGATGATGACTCGTGCACAGTTTTGATTTGATGCCTTGTTTTCTTCTTTTATGGTGTCTCCAAGACCCATTGCATCAAGGTGGATTTCAGCATCCAACACCCATGAGAGGTAGTTCCTGCCCGAACTTTGGAGGGCAGTGAACTCTAGTTTTGTAAGATTGACCATTAAAATTAAAAACAAAAGAATAAATAATACCTTTATTAATTCTTCAAATCTAACCTTCACTTTTGAGAAATTAGAGTCTCGTGCTGATAACGTGTTATAAAACTATTAAATAAGAAGAAGAAGCTAGAGAGAAAAGAAGAGAAGACTTGTTATTTCTCTTGATGAATGAATTTACAATGAAGAGGAGCACTCTATTTGTAGGAGAAATCTAACTTGGTCCCCAAGTAGGAGGACTCTTTAATCATATCCTAAAAAGGACTCCACATGATAGACATTCACTATAATACAAATACTTTATAACATATTCATTTTTTTACACTATTAATTAAACACAGCTTTTAAATAACTATATAATTTTTTTTACACAAAAATTAATTAAACGTTGCTACATAAATTTTGACATGATTGTTGCACAAACATTAATTAATTAAACACCCTTAATTTCATTGATTTTCTCTATCCACACTTAATTTTTCTGTTGCCTCTGGATCTTAATAACCCATATTGTGTTATAATCTTCTCGAGGAGGTTTGGACAAACAACTTGGGACGTAGGATTAACGCATAATTCATCGTCACAAATTAAGCTACTTAATTTGAATTGTATACATAGGATAGATGGTGATCATAAAAAGAAATAAACGTTATGTTGGACGGGACCTAACTCAAAACATGTGGCATTGTCCAAGGCCAAGGACACAGAAATAAAGATAGACATGCATATATCTACAAGCTGAGGAGTCTTGTTATCCTTGATGAAGGTACTCGTCATAAGTGTAAGGTTCCCTGATCCTCTCTGCTCAAAGTCTTAGCTAGCTCGAGTAGTGAATGATGATAGATCCCTCTCCGCCCAATCTCATCTCTTTTGTAAGACAATTTTTCATCTATTTTATTAATGATGGGACAATTGAACACATATCGCCCGTGCAGAATCGACATAACAAGTAATTTCATTAATTTCTCTGCATCTTCTTTTTTTCCAAAAAAAATCAAAAAATACTAATCGTTTCACATAAGTTAATCATCATTGCTTTTAAATTGCTAATTCAGATGTTAAAGATTATGCGTGCACAATACATTTGTCTTGAATATAAGTTTCATAGTACAAAAAAATGTGTGTTGGCTTAGTTTTACACTTAACATACAAGTTAAGAGATAATTAAAGTTATTTGTATTTGAGATGAAGTTGAAAATAGTTCAGTTTGATAGTTTTCTATTGTCATTGTCGAATCTTAGTTATTTTACTTCTCCGAAACAGTACAACGAGATAAATTCATAGTGCGACAATAACCGTGCTAATTTAGAATTACTAATGTGTGTTTTGCAATAGAACCGTGACGACTTCAACAATAATTAATTAATTAGAAGACTTTTTTTTCACAAAATCTTATTATGCACCATTTTAAAATAAATATTAGAGCTGTCAATATGGGCTAGTCCATTTCATTCGGGCTAATTCATACAGACTTTGATATTTAACAGACCAGGCCGGATTAACCCATTTTTGCTCTAGGTTAGAAAACAGTCAACCCAACCCAGAAGTACGTGGGCTACAGGCTTGCCGGGCCAGCCCACATTATAAAAATTATATTTTTTTATAATTATTAAACTAAATTATAATTTGAAAATATTACCATAAATATCAACAAAACAATATTGCATGATGTATTACTACTTGTTAATTAAATCCACAAATAAAATTATCTTTATAATATTTATTAAGTTTTTTTTCGAGTGAAAGTATAAATAACTAAATAGAAAAATTAACCTAATTGTTTTGATTTTAGACTCTCTTTAATTTTAAATTTTAATATTATATTATATTTTTCGTTAATTTTTTTGGCCTGTGGGTTGGCCCTACAAATCAACAGACTTATTCAGGCCGAACTAAAAAGTCATTTTCTTAAATGGGCTTCAAAAATCATAGTTCAACTCTATTAAATCTCGAGTTAGGCCAAGCCGACCCAATATGCCTAGCCCTTATTGACGGCTTTAATAAATATACAACTTTTTGCCATTGTCGAGACATAAAAGTTAATTAAACACTATTTTTGAATACCTACATAAATATTTTTGGTATAATTGTTGCACAAAACTTAATTAAACACCCCTCATTTCATTGATCTTTCCTATTCATGATTTACTCTTTTTTTTGTTGCCTCTCTTTCTTCATAACCCATATAGCGATGTCAGGGTTTAGATCGCTATTACAAGCATAAAAAGGACTACTAATTCCGACAATGGTCTTCAAATTGAGAGAGATTTTTTGATTGTTATGAATATTACAAGTCTATGATAAATTGAAAAATTTACTTTACATGTTTTCTCACCAAAAAAAGTGTGAGTGGGTGGGGGTGGGGGTGGGGGGGGGGAGGGCATGATGATATGTTAGATACTTGATTTTTCTTATTTAATATCATATCCAGATAAATATATGGATATATAGGAATTGCGGCCTAGGATTTAAATAATTTGAAGCAAATAGATTATCGAAATGATATTTTTAGAATAATAATAATATATAGTACAATTACTATATTTTCCCTATTTAACTGTTTGTTAGTAATAATGACAAATGATTTTTGCCTAACAAAGATGTTTAGCTTTTTATTTCTAAACAACAATAATAATGGGGTCACATTGTAAAACAAGTAGAATTTAGCGTTTGTATGTAAACTTAAAAAATGATGCTTACTGAGTCTTTAGAGGGATCAAACAACTTATTAATCTAAACCAATTTGTTATCAATCACCAAAGACATCAAATTTTTTTTTTGGTGAAGACATTAGTTCTGGAAAACACCTAATTTTTTTAAGAGGAAAGGAACAACCCTAAATACAAACACCACATAAAATGATTTCAAAAAGAGATTAAAATATTGGATGCACCCAAAAATGATGAAAATATAAATATGGACTAAAATAAAATAAAATTTACCATAAAGACTCATGAAAAGTCATAAAGATTGGTGGTCTTTGTATAGGACTTCACCACTTGCAGTATATGGTTAATTATCATAGCTAGTATGGCTCCATAAAAAAAATAGAAAATGTTTATCTATTAGCTGAGAGAAAAATTCATTTTTAAATTTTTTTTTGTGTTCAAATCTTTTCCACAGAGAATCCTATAAACAAAATAAAGTAAGCACAACAATTTTTGTACACCTTTACTAATATATTTGGTTTTGAGATGCTTAATCAACTCATTTCTCTTGCAACTCTTTTCCACCTCATCGAAAATTTTCATCAACTCCTTTTTTTTCTTAGTTGCCATTTTTTCATTATCATACATATCTACCTTATGACAATTTAGGCCAGGGATGGTAACAATCTCTTTCATGTCAAAACAAACCGGCATGCTACTATAACTTATCCAAACTTCCTCTTTTCGATTGCAATAAATTCTATGCTAACGAAGATGATAAACTATGCTCATCTAAAATCTAATACTCACATATTTAAGTTATAATTAGCTTCCGAAAATACAAAATCAAAAGAACTTTTTCAATATCGAATCTTCTTAGACTTTTCTAAATTCAAAAAAAACTTACATAATTTTGACTTAACAGTAAAAACCATGTCAAATTTGAATACATATCAATTATTGACTAAAAAAATCAACTTCTCAAAGAAATTATCAATTTGAAGGACTTATCGGAGAAGACTCAACAATGAAATATGTCTCCTTTATCTATCATTTCCTCGTGCCACATAAGGCGATTGAAGGACTTTACTTGTCTTATATAAGTCTATTATGGACAACAATTAAGAAGTTTATTTTCTGGAATAATGTTGATGACAAGGACATGTTTAAGCTCTAAAACTAACATACTTAGAAATGTTTGAAGCAATAGAGTAAGCTATTAATAAATCTGCACATGTTATTAATGGGCATATATGAACTATAGGTCAAACATCAAATGTCACCTTGACCATGCTATCTATTGGAAGCTGAGTTAATAAAATTAATGTCTACACGACTAATTGTAGGCATATTTATATGCCTAAAAATCTAATAATGCTCATATTTAAGCTATGTTTGAATTCAATATGTGTTTGTTTATAGTGTTATCGAATCTTTTGATTGTTTATGGGAGAACACACTTGATAATTTGTGTAGGTGAACTTAATGGGAGAAATGAGCATGAAAATGGACAATGGAGAATACAAAAGATTCGAGGCGAAAAAAAGCAAGGAAGAAGGGTGTAGAAATATCATTCAAGGTATATTACTATCAGAGAAGGAGCTTTATTTTGGTATGAGAGATTCAAAGTAGGTAGAGCGGTCTGTGCAACTGACAGTGCATTCAAATGGAAATTGGAACACTGATCCGCATCGCGTCCCTAAGACCCTGATTTGGTCGTTTCAAATTTAGTATAAATAGGTAATTACTTTGTTTTAATAAATTATTCTTGTAACGACCGGTTACATTGTTATAGAAATACCAACAAGGGAAAAATTTGGGTCGAAGAAACTCTTAGAGTATTTGAATATTTCCAAACCTTATCCAGATTTGGGGGAAATCAAAATCTTTAAGGTGTAGGGAAATATGTATTAATTGGGTGACTTAATTAACATGTCATCTACATGAGGTGTTAGATAACTCGTGAACAAATCCTTACAATTTTCTAGAATTAAAATTGAGTTAGTAGATTTTCGGGAACCGATCTTAGCGTGAAGGGTTTTTTTTAGTGTAGTAGAATAGAGGTGTGTTGTAAATTGAGACTTGGAATTATTCGAAGGAGCTTTCTGTTTTGTTTTAGTCCACTGTAGTGGGGCCTCTGCTACAACGGGATGAATGCCGCTATTGCAGGATAGGCGTGAATCAAATCATAATAAGACCCCAAAATGACCTTTTTGGCACTTTTCGACTTTTAGATCCAAGAAATCACCCCCAGGTGACTCTAACTAATTTTTCATTATTCTTTAGGCTAAAGATAACATTTTAACTCTCAGAATCCATTTATCAATCCGTAGAACGCAATATAATGGGTCAATATTGATGGGGAAGGATTTATTGATAGATTAAATGGTGAAACAACCCTAATGTAGATATTAGAGATCATGGGTTTGATATAGGGTCTATAGAATTTCCATAGTTTCGGGTAATTGGTGACTGTTTGTTGATTCTGGTGTTATTGTTATTGTTTGTATACCAAGAACAAGCAGGACAATCTGAAAAGACGAAATCAAGTTTCTTAGGGTTTAAGCTTATTACGAGGTAGGTGATGGTTGTAATTTTATGTTTGTGTGATGTATGCATGGTATTGCTTTATTGTGGTACTCGTATATGTATGCAGGTTTATAATATTGATCACACTTATTGTATATGAGATAGATTAATGATGTTGCCATTAAATCATGATGTAATGTATGATCTTGATGATATACTTGTGATTGTGATTTTGGTGTGTGAATGGGGATCAAATTGCCATGTTCCGCCAAGTTAACTGGGATCGGTTGCCACATTCTGAAATAACTTTGGATTAGATTGACACATTTTTGCACAATATTTGATCGAGTTGCTACATTTTGACACAACTATGGGATCAAATTGCCACGTTTCGACAAGCTAACTTTTTGGGTTTGGATTCGGTGAAAGGACCAATGATGTGATGAAACATATGAAAGGTGTTGTTGATTATGTATGATGATGATACTAAAATGTTTGATATATATGCATGTGATTAGAAAGTTGTTTGACTTGTTTATATTGCATTAGTGGGATAGGCGTGTGATCGTACTAGTACACTATGGTTGTATACTGATTTTGCACTTCCTCTTATTTTTGTTGAGTACATCATGTGTCGTGATTTCATGGAAATTCTGATGCATTCACTTAAGAGTTGTTTGTGTCCAAAGCCTTTTTGTAGTGTTTTAAAAAAGTTTGTGTCTTGTTTTCCAGGAAAGTTGTTCAGGTGGCAATAAAAACAACAATTGAAAATAATGCAGAACTAGACCTACGGAGGCAATCAGCGGTCCACCGTTCAATCAACGGACCGTAGATGATGACTGTAGATGAGAAAATCAGGACATTGAAGGAAAATCAGGTTAGACTGACCAAATGTGGAGCCAAGAGACAATGACGGTTCGTCGATCGATCGACAGACTGTACTGGTCAACGGTCATTTAGTTCAGAAAAGGTTCTAGTACCTTATTTTGAAAGATTCTAAGTATGGAGCTATGGAGGAGCATCGATGGCTCGTAAATGGAATGACGGACCGTACTGTTGATCCGTCGTTTGATTCAAAGAAGATGCCATCCAAACGAGAAAAATATATTCTAAGTCTTGACTAACGGAAACAGTCTACAACCGTTGATTGATCGACGGTCCATTAGTTGGTTCGTTGATTGATGCTACGTTACTTGAACAAAACTTTCCTTATTTGAAATCCTTTTTCTTTAGGACTTTGTTTTCAATATATAGGGTATTACGACCTCATTTTTGGGGTTAGCTACTATTACTTTTCGTTCCACTTTGAGTATTGGAGATTGAGTTTTTGCAACTTGGGCAATTCATTAATTTTCGGATATGGTTTGAACGATTTTTCTTGGAAATTCAAGTGAAGATTTGTGGATTTATTCTTCTTGTTAAAGTAAGTTCATGATTTCTTCATCTAAAATCATGAATTGTGAGTTTGCTAACATGGGTAACTAAATTCACAACTAGGGTTGTGGGAACCATGAGTAATTAACAAAGTATAAGTAGCAATTAAGCAATTCTCTAGTAGTGTTTTTGCATGCATTGATAATTCTTTCGCTTAAAAGTCTTTTTAATGAGTACACGCGTTAGAAATCTCCTTGTTGCTACTTGACAAACCAAGAAGGTAGTTAATAAGAAAAGAATTATCAACATAGATTTAGGGGGATACTATCTAATAGGCTAGTGTCGACTGGTGCAAAGTAATAACTAAGTCATACATTGATCATGATATCTAACATGAGGTAATGGTAAGGATTAGTAAATTTTAGATACGTAGCCGGACCAAGGTGCGGGGTGAAATTCTGTAGATGTCGAACCAAGGATTTAGAGATACCTAACTTATTGCTTTGCACGTAATGCATCAGGAAAGGATTACATTGCTAGGACTATTGCATTTTGAGCCTGTGGGGAACACAAATACCCTAGTTATTCTCTCCTCTTGATAAAAACCAACGTTTACTTTTGTTTAATTGGTAACTTCATTGTTTATGAAATTTTTTTCACAAACCCCCCTTTACATACTTGTTTCAAAAAGACATTGACTAAATATGTATAATCATGAATTGAAGTTGAGTCTAAATCATTTTCATCGTGGGATCGACCCCAACCTACTAGTTGGGTTCTGTACTTGATAACGATCATTTATACTTCTTTAGGGAGGTGCAATATGAGTGTATCAAATATTAGCGCCGCTGCCGGAGAATCTGCTTTTTAGATTAACTTTAATTACATTACTGAAAATTTGTCAACTACTCCTGATTTTACTTTTTCTTTTCTTTTTGTTTCTCTCAGGTCTAGCTCTAGTATATGCCAAGTATATGTAGTTGAGGTGAACCACTTACTCTATACTATCTAGAACTTAATCAAACCTTGAGAAGAATGGAAAACCAAGAGGCTCCAATTAACCATAACAGAGGGAATCTAGGTAATGGAGCAGGCCATCCATTAACATAAAGTGATTGTGATGAGCAATATAATTACACCATCAACAATCAATTGACTCTATTAAATGAAATTAGGACAATTAAAAGTTGACAGAGGTAGTATAATTTACTGCCTTTTGTTGTTACAACAACACTTCATCTACCAAACTCCATTTTAGAATGAAAACAAATTAAATATTCGGTGAGTTAATTCAATCTAGACATATAATGGATTAATGCCATATAATTATTATTTAATATTTTATTAATTCATTTTTTAACGATATCTAAATTTACTGAAGGGATTTAAACTTGTCATTCAACTTTGAAGTTATGATCTTCACATTTGTAATAATATTAGTTTTTGAACATGCGCGTTGTACGTGCACTCATGTAAATTGATATAAATTGTTTCAAATTATCAATATATTTAAAATAGTTTTATAATTAAATTACATGAATATCGTTCATTTTCAAACAAAAAATAGTTCAAATATTTGGAATCTACTGTTGGAAATCAATAACAAATTAGAATATTTCTTCTCCAAATAAAACAAATGATGGTAATATTTAGTACTTTAAAATACTATAATTATGAGCACAAATTAATATATATTCATATTCTTATCTTTACATTCAAGACAAAGTTCATAAAAAAGAATTAGAAAGATGAAAAGCTAAAAGAATTTGAATAAATAAGGATAATACATATTTAGTATAGTATTCGTGCTGACCAAAGAAGTAGCTTCCCACTCCATATTAATTACAAAATACAGGAGAAACTTACGTTAAAGTATATATTCGGTGGCATGTCATGCCTAAGAAAGGTTACTCCCTCCTTGTCCGCAACGAGATTCTTCATGATGAACAACTTAGCGCAATGATATTAGATGAGTCTGTTTCTATTTGGAATGCTGATAACTTAGAAGTGACACACATATTAATATACCAATTATTATTATAGGTTAGATACAATTTTATTCTTAATTTAAAAGATAATGCAACTCCACAAGTATAATAAATATATTTTCTGGTTCCAAAAAACATTAGTACTACTAGAATTTTTCTAGAATTAAAGAAGGTCATATTAGGAAAAAAATTGTTATCCTTTTTAGATTTGTTAAAATGGACAAGTAAATAAAAACAAATATAAAAAGAAATATGAACAAGTAAATAAGGACAGAGAAAGTAATAAAGAATCATCATATTATATTTTGATGCGTGACCCTTTATTTTACATTCAAAGAAAGGAAACTATGTTAAAATAAAACATATCCTTTGTGAAGATCATTCACCTTTGTTCTTCTAAAAAAAAGAGTAAAAAAATGCTTTGTTCATCTCTAAAAAAGTTGATCCCCCAAATCTTAGCTCGCACATTCCTTGTATATCATATGATGTTGCTTACTCCAAGTATTTTTTATATTTACAAATGACAAATGTAGGCATCATCAAAAAATTACAAAAAAATGTGTATAGTAAAGAGTGAGATATAGCACTATGTGCATTTTCATATAGCTGATCGAAGGAGAATTGAAACATAGATATACAGATCATGTTGTAAATTAGAGTCTGGAGCCGAAAGGGTAAAAAAATTTTGATCAAAATTTCAAAAGGACATATCAAACTTTTTTTTAAGCAAAAGGGCAAAATCGCTCATGGAGTAGCGATTTTATGTTGACGCCTTTACTCCGTAAACAATCAAAATCGCTGAACATCGCTGCCCTTGCAGCATTTTGGTAATTTTTTTTTTTTAAATAAAATCGCTGCTATGATAGTGTTTTTTTTAAAATAATAATTTTCAAAATTAAAATTATATACTTGTTTGAGCTTATGTTTTGAGCATGCGCTTCCACTGTATGTTGATTTGCGTTATTAGTTTCTTTTTGCACGTTAGTACAGTGTGCCCCAGGATATCACTATACGTCCCAATTACGTTGTGAGAGTTTAACTTTACCTTTTTACCCACCCTGTAGGAGCTTCCACTCCTTTTGCTGATTCCTTGGTCATTCAAACTCATAATCTTTAGATTGAAAGTGAAGAACATTACGTATATTAAACAACTTCTATAATATATAGCACAGTCTACGAATAAGCAAATTACCGCAACCTTGCAAAGGAGGGTCAAAAATATCTCTCGTAAGTACTGATATGACTTGCTCTTGAGAGACATCAGGGTTAAACCATAGTTGGTTGGTGGCTACTATTTGTAATATAATATAATTAGGTGTTATGTGACTTAATTAGTGTGTGATTATCAAGTTGCAACATGTGGAGATCATCATAATATTTGTAATTCTTGAGATAGGCCCATCTCACACACATCTTAATTTTGTCCTCATTGAATAAAAAACATTAGTTCTCTTTAATTTGTAGCAAACAAGCAGTGCATCATAATGTACAAATAAAACGATATATATATGAGAGGGCTTTTTCATATTTAGACTTGAATAAAGCACCAGAAATCGACAAATGAAGTGCTAAAAACATGACTGACACGATTAGAGATAAATGCACAACACCTCTGCGGAATCATCTTAACTCAAATAAGACTAACGTAACCTTGCACTATAGAAATCGCATGAACGTGCAAATAATAATTCGATCTTGGAACGCAATTTTTGTTTAATACCAATTACCCTACAAAAATCAACTAAATTAAACTTCACATCAAATTTGACAAACAAACAAATATATCAAGCTTCTACTTAATCAATTTTCTTTTATAACCTCAAAATCACTTAACTATTTGATATTTCGTCAGCAAAACATTTTAAATAATTTTTAGTTAAATTTTATTGGAATACATTTTTTTTTATATAAAAATATATAAAAAAAATGATCATTTTAATAGAGTATTTCTTAAATAAAAAAAACCTCATTATTTTTGTATTGGATACACAATACCCCATTATTTCTTAAAAATATAACTCCTTTAGTAATAAGATTGAGATAAGTACATTATACAACTAAAATTGTCTTCTGTTTGATCAAATATATTCACTTCTCATTACTATCAACAAACAAGTACACGAGACAAAGTAAACTAATGAATACAGTACTACCTATATTATTCTACAAATATTGATTCGATGATATAAACTCCTCAGTTTACAATCGATTTGGAGCACCAATGATGGACATCAAATCTCTTTCGGCTTCAAGACCATCACCAAAATTTACTGTCCTTTTCATACTTGCAATAGCAATTCGCGCCACTTCTCTCTCTCTTTCCCGCAACTTTACTTTTTCTTCTTGCAACTGCTTCTCCCATAATGAGGCCTTTTTCTTCATCTTTTTTTCATCAAACGCTTTCCCAAGAACTTGTTTTTGAGATTTCATGATCACATTAGCATAACGCTTTTTTAACATTACGGCCCTAAGAATTTTGTTGTCTTTTTCGAACGTATCAATATCAAGCATCGTCATAACTATCAAGCTAATTATCTTTGGAGATTTAAGAATATTTGACGATGAACAAGCTAACCCTAACTTTTTGTTGTAATATGGATGAATAAAGATGGTAAGGAAAAGTATTATTATATATATACGTGTAGTTATCCATTTTAAAAAAGGATTACCAAATTAAGTTTCCTAAATTATTTACGAGTAATTATAATATGGAAACTTTTCAAACGCGTAATTTAACCAAATTTTATATTTTCACATTAAATTATTGGAAACTAATTTACACATTGTAATTTCTTTTTTCTCCTATGGGTAGAAAATAATTTTTGATAGAAGCCGTATATTCTTCATGCATGAAGATGTTAGAGGATCATATGAATTGCTTTTAGTAATTTCGTTATCTATTTATGTAGCTTCTTCATTTCCATATATTTCTCTTTTTGAACTACTTTTGTATTTTTTTTCTTGACACGAGGGCAGGGGCGAACCTATTAAGGGGTGTGGGGTGTCACGTCTCCCACGAACTTTGACGGAAACTCTCTCTCTCTATATATATGTATATATATATATATATATATGTATGTATATATATATATATATATATGTATGTATGTATGTACATATATATATATGTATGTATGTACATATATATATATGTATGTATGTACATATATATATATGTATGTATGTACATATATATATATATATATATATATATATGTTATTCTTACAATAACTTGTATTTATAAAGTTAATAAACAGAAACAGAAACAGAAATAAGATGAAACAGAAAATAATATAGAATACAAGAATTAATCCGAGTCCACAGAAACTACTGTGTGTCCTTAAGAAATTTAATCTCCTCACTGTACCCAAGGTTATGGATTAATTTCTCCCAAGATAAAATGGATTAAACCTGTTAAAGAAATAGCGGTACCTCAAACTTCTTTAACTTCAACGAACTTAAGAATATCAACAAGTCACACAGACTCAGTCGATCGACACTTTGATTTTATTTGAGAGAAAAATAAATGCAGAGAAAGAAAAATTTTCAGTGGTTAAAAAATCAAAAATTGACTTTCTTTTATAGCCATTTTCAGCAAGGAACATGTCTGTTCAGTGAAATCTGTTCAGACCCATTTTATCCAGAAAGTTGTGTCTTTTGGAATAAATAACAACTTTTCAAAAAAATTGTATCTGTTAGGAAAATAACTACTTTTTAAAAAAGTAACAACTTTTCAGAATGTTACCGTTACCCGCAAATTTATAAGAGATAATATTAACAGGATTTATTTGATTTAACAAAAATTGATTAAATAAATTGTCCAAAAAATTTATCAATGAATCACATCATTTGCCAACTCCAACTCCAAATCCAAATCCAAATCCAAAGAAATGACTTTTCATTTTTCCTCCAAAGTAGTTCCCTCACTTTTGATATTCTCTCTTTTCTTTTCCCATTCACACTTGCTATATATATATATATATATATATATATATATATATATATATATATATATATATATATATATATATATATATATATATATATATATATATATATATATATAAAAGGCTCCAGGAAAACAGCTAGCACTTTTTTCCCTTTTTTTTAAAAAATAATTTTTATTGACTAAAATTAAATTATTCTTTCTTTGACTTTTCTTTTATCTGATTAAACATTAAAAAAAGTGTTCTCTTTCTCTTCAACTTTTAGTAAATCCTTCTTCCTCCAAGTTCAACTTCTCCATAGTGTTCATTGTCCCATTCTGATTCCGAACTCATGTCACTTTGACGCCCACTGCCCGCTGTTTGGGTGATATTATTTTCACTTTTTTTCATTAATCCACAATCTTTATAGATTGTACGTTTGTAATTCTATTTTTATAAGATTTTTTTATTTGTATTTCTTGAGTTCTTTTAAGTTTTAATGAGTGATGATTGATTTCATGTTAGACAAACGTTTTGATTTTACTTTGATATTCTAAATTTCTTATGAACATTGTAACTTGTAAGACATTATTGGTTAAAAATTGTGTGATATGAACCATGTTAATTTAAATTAACTATGACTTACCCTATTAAATTTGAATTAATTGTGAACTAAATTGAATTTTATATTTCTGTAGGAAAGTGTTCTAATTTTGTGAATTAAGATGAAGAAGTTTCTTGTGAATTTTAATCAATCTCAATCAAGTTCTAGTTCGAATGTCAGTCCTTCTCATCTTATAGATGAACTTAATTTGGATTCACTTGAAGCCGATCCAGGTACCAATTGCTCACTATAACCCTCGAATAAAGGACGAAGTAAGGAAATATTATATTCAAAAAGGGCCTTGTCAACCTAAAATGGATTCATATCCTCCAACTGAAATTGAAAAAAGAATGTGTCAATTTTGTAAAAGTTGGTTTGAAGGTCCATATTCTAAATGGTTGGAGTATGGCGTGGAGAAAGATTGGGTCTATGTCTATGTTGTTATTTATGCAAAGATGATTTTTTAATGGAAATATGAGTGAGTTTTACACAAAATCGTATTATAGAAGTTGGAATCGATAAATCTATTTGGCACCGAACTCTAAATTTCGGATCCGCCACTGCACGAGGGTCTAGCGAAAATAACTTCTCTATCATTCAAAATAGGTATACATACACGCTATCCTCTCTAAACCCCATTGTAAGTTTCATAACTAGTTGTATATAATAGTATTTCATTTGTTGTGATGATATTAATTAGTGGATACTTACGTTTGTGATTACTGGAATCTAGCGAATATGTAGTTGTACCTCTTTATTAGTTTGATTGTGTTTAATTATTTATCATGCATGCATGAAATTATTTTATATTTTAAATGTTTGATAAATAATACAACGTAATTCTACATATTCTCATGATATTTAGAGTACTATTATAATTATTTAAAACTAATTGAATGTAAATTTATAAAATAATTTGGATTAGATTAAATTTAAGATATATTAATTGAAAAGAGATTTGAGAATGGAAGCAAACGTGAATGATTTTATTCAATTGTAACATCAACTTAAATACAAGTAAGATATAACTAACTTGACTAATCCTAAGGAACTACTCTAACAATTTAATATGAATCTATCTTGATTAAATCTAAGGAACTATTTTAACAACTTAATCTAATATTCTGAAAATGATTAAATCAAATAACAATTTGATAAATATTGATAACAGACTCCTGCAAGTATCTCAACACACCTCTCAAGTTTGGTGTGGTGCATCAATGCCTAACTTGGATAAACACAGAAGGCTTGGGCATCAACTTTCTGAGAGTATCCGCAATTTGATCCACGACAGTAAGATATTTAACTATCACTCTACTCGATTTCACACTGTTTTGGAGGTATTGAAAGTCTACTACAATGTGCTTAATCTTAGTGTGGAAGACTGATATTTTGTTGAGATATGAGACACCAATGTTATTACAAAAAATGCTTGGCGTTTATGAGATTTGATATTATAACTCATTCAACATGTTGTGTACCCAAGTAATCTCACAGAATGCATTGACAACTGATTCATATTTTTCTTGGGATTTGTCCCCAAGAAAAGTATATAACCAGATGTGGAGATTCTGTCACAAGGATCACCCACCCAATCATTATCAACATACATATATAGATTATTATCAGAGTGACGAGATAATTGCAGACACGATGTTCCCGATGCCTTGAGATATCGAAGAACCCTTTTTACTGCTTTCTGGTGCTCTAGACTGGGGGATTGCATAAACTGAGATGATTTTTTAACTGCAAATGCAATATCAGGACGCGTGTATACCAAGAACAAGCAGGACAATCTGAAAAGACGAAATCAAGTTTCTTAGGGTTTAAGCTTATTACGAGGTAGGTGATGGTTGTAATTTTATGTTTGTGTGATGTATGCATGGTATTGCTTTATTGTGGTACTCATATATGTATGCAGGTTTATAATATTGATCACACTTATTGTATATGAGATAGATTAATGATGTTGCCATTAAATCATGATGTAATGTATGATCTTGATGATATACTTGTGATTGTGATTTTGGTGTGTGAATGGGGATCAAATTGCCATGTTCCGCCAAGTTAACTGGGATCGGTTGCCACATTCTGAAATAACTTTGGATTAGATTGACACATTTTTGCACAATATTTGATCGAGTTGCTACATTTTGACACAACTATGGGATCAAATTGCCACGTTTCGACAAGCTAACTTTTTGGGTTTGGATTCGGTGAAAGGACCAATGATGTGATGAAACATATGAAAGGTGTTGTTGATTATGTATGATGATGATACTAAAATGTTTGATATATATGCATGTGATTAGAAAGTTGTTTGACTTGTTTATATTGCATTAGTGGGATAGGCGTGTGATCGTACTAGTACACTATGGTTGTATACTGATTTTGCACTTCCTCTTATTTTTGTTGAGTACATCATGTGTCGTGATTTCATGGAAATTCTGATGCATTCACTTAAGAGTTGTTTGTGTCCAAAGCCTTTTTGTAGTGTTTTAAAAAAGTTTGTGTCTTGTTTTCCAGGAAAGTTGTTCAGGTGGCAATAAAAACAACAATTGAAAATAATGCAGAACTAGACCTACGGAGGCAATCAGCGGTCCACCGTTCAATCAACGGACCGTAGATGATGACTGTAGATGAGAAAATCAGGACATTGAAGGAAAATCAGGTAAGACTGACCAAATGTGGAGCCACGAGACAATGACGGTTCGTCGATCGATCGACAGACTGTACTGGTCAACGGTCATTTAGTTCAGAAAAGGTTCTAGTACCTTATTTTGAAAGATTCTAAGTATGGAGCTATGGAGGAGCATCGATGGCTCGTAAATGGAATGACGGACCGTACTGTTGATCCGTCGTTTGATTCAAAGAAGATGCCATCCAAACGAGAAAAATATATTCTAAGTCTTGACTAACGGAAACAGTCTACAACCGTTGATTGATCGACGGTCCATTAGTTGGTTCGTTGATTGATGCTACGTTACTTGAACAAAACTTTCCTTATTTGAAATCCTTTTTCTTTAGGACTTTGTTTTCAATATATAGGGTATTACGACCTCATTTTTGGGGTTAGCTACTATTACTTTTCGTTCCACTTTGAGTATTGGAGATTGAGTTTTTGCAACTTGGGCAATTCATTAATTTTCGGATATGGTTTGAACGATTTTTCTTGGAAATTCAAGTGAAGATTTGTGGATTTATTCTTCTTGTTAAAGTAAGTTCATGATTTCTTCATCTAAAATCATGAATTGTGAGTTTGCTAACATGGGTAACTAAATTCACAACTAGGGTTGTGGGAACCATGAGTAATTAACAAAGTATAAGTAGCAATTAAGCAATTCTCTAGTAGTGTTTTTGCATGCATTGATAATTCTTTCGCTTAAAAGTCTTTTTAATGAGTACACGCGTTAGAAATCTCCTTGTTGCTACTTGACAAACCAAGAAGGTAGTTAATAAGAAAAGAATTATCAACATAGATTTAGGGGGATACTATCTAATAGGCTAGTGTCGACTGGTGCAAAGTAATAACTAAGTCATACATTGATCATGATATCTAACATGAGGTAATGGTAAGGATTAGTAAATTTTAGATACGTAGCCGGACCAAGGTGCGGGGTGAAATTCTGTAGATGTCGAACCAAGGATTTAGAGATACCTAACTTATTGCTTTGCACGTAATGCATCAGGAAAGGATTACATTGCTAGGACTATTGCATTTTGAGCCTGTGGGGAACACAAATACCCTAGTTATTCTCTCCTCTTGATAAAAACCAACGTTTACTTTTGTTTAATTGGTAACTTCATTGTTTATGAAATTTTTTTCACAAACCCCCCTTTACATACTTGTTTCAAAAAGACATTGACTAAATATGTATAATCATGAATTGAAGTTGAGTCTAAATCATTTTCATCGTGGGATCGACCCCAACCTACTAGTTGGGTTCTGTACTTGATAACGATCATTTATACTTCTTTAGGGAGGTGCAATATGAGTGTATCAAATATTAGCGCCGCTGCCGGAGAATCTGCTTTTTAGATTAACTTTAATTACATTACTGAAAATTTGTCAACTACTCCTGATTTTACTTTTTCTTTTCTTTTTGTTTCTCTCAGGTCTAGCTCTAGTATATGCCAAGTATATGTAGTTGAGGTGAACCACTTACTCTATACTATCTAGAACTTAATCAAACCTTGAGAAGAATGGAAAACCAAGAGGCTCCAATTAACCATAACAGAGGGAATCTAGGTAATGGAGCAGGCCATCCATTAACATAAAGTGATTGTGATGAGCAATATAATTACACCATCAACAATCAATTGACTCTATTAAATGAAATTAGGACAATTAAAAGTTGACAGAGGTAGTATAATTTACTGCCTTTTGTTGTTACAACAACACTTCATCTACCAAACTCCATTTTAGAATGAAAACAAATTAAATATTCGGTGAGTTAATTCAATCTAGACATATAATGGATTAATGCCATATAATTATTATTTAATATTTTATTAATTCATTTTTTAACGATATCTAAATTTACTGAAGGGATTTAAACTTGTCATTCAACTTTGAAGTTATGATCTTCACATTTGTAATAATATTAGTTTTTAAACATGCGCGTTGTACGTGCACTCATGTAAATTGATATAAATTGTTTCAAATTATCAATATATTTAAAATAGATTTATAATTAAATTACATGAATATCGTTCATTTTCAAACAAAAAATAGTTCAAATATTTGGAATCTACTGTTGGAAATCAATAACAAATTAGAATATTTCTTCTCCAAATAAAACAAATGATGGTAATATTTAGTACTTTAAAATACTATAATTATGAGCACAAATTAATATATATTCATATTCTTATCTTTACATTCAAGACAAAGTTCATAAAAAAGAATTAGAAAGATGAAAAGCTAAAAGAATTTGAATAAATAAGGATAATACATATTTAGTGTAGTATTCGTGCTGACCAAAGAAGTAGCTTCCCACTCCATATTAATTACAAAATACAGGAGAAACTTACGTTAAAGTATATATTCGGTGGCATGTCATGCCTAAGAAAGGTTACTCCCTCCTTGTCCGCAACGAGATTCTTCATGATGAACAACTTAGCGCAATGATATTAGATGAGTCTGTTTCTATTTGGAATGCTGATAACTTAGAAGTGACACACATATTAATATACCAATTATTATTATAGGTTAGATACAATTTTATTCTTAATTTAAAAGATAATGCAACTCCACAAGTATAATAAATATATTTTCTGGTTCCAAAAAACATTAGTACTACTAGAATTTTTCTAGAATTAAAGATGGCCATATTAGGAAAAAAATTGTTATCCTTTTTAGATTTGTTAAAATGGACAAGTAAATAAAAACAAATATAAAAAGAAATATGGACAAGTAAATAAGGACAGAGAAAGTAATAAAGAATCATCATATTATATTTTGATGCGTGACCCTTTATTTTACATTCAAAGAAAGGAAACTATGTTAAAATAAAACATATCCTTTGTGAAGATCATTCACCTTTGTTCTTCTAAAAAAAAAGAGTAAAAAAATGCTTTGTTCATCTCTAAAAAAGTTGATCCCCCAAATCTTAGCTCGCACATTCCTTGTATATCATATGATGTTGCTTACTCCAAGTATTTTTTATATTTACAAATGACAAATGTAGGCATCATCAAAAAATTACAAAAAATGTGTATAGTAAAGAGTGAGATATAGCACTATGTGCATTTTCATATAGCTGATCGAAGGAGAATTGAAACATAGATATATAGATCATGTTGCAAATTAGATTCTAGAGTCGAAAGGACATAAAGAATTTGATCAAAATTTCAAAAGGGCACATCAATTTTTTTTTAAGTAAAAGGGCAAAATCGCTCATGGAGTAGCGATTTTATGTTGATGCTTTGTTAGAATAATAAAGATTTTGATAATTGATAAATCGAGAAACAGATGAAAGAAACAAGTTGTACATACGTGTTCCTTACAGAACGAATTCGACTTGGATAAGGAGAACGTCAACCATGTGAATTAGAAGTTATAAATCTGTGGAATTATTATTTTTTTGACAAGCAACAAGTACAAAAAGTTTTCTTTTATAATGGAGTTCAAAGCCAAGTGAAAGAAGGAAAACTAATTCCTATTTAAAGAAATCTATTTAAGGAAATTGTGCTTTCTTATTTATTTAAGGAAATTATGTAGAAAAGGAGTCCAAGTAAGTCAACAAGAGTTTGTAGAAGGCAAATACAAGTTGAATTATTCATGGATTTGTTGAAGTTCTGATCTATAAATAGGGGGCTATTTGCATCAAAATAATTGTGCACTTACATAGAGAGGAGATCAACACACGATCAAAAGGTTTGAGAGAGTTTTGAGATTTATCGGGAGTGTTGCAATTTGTGAGGAAAAATTGTAAGATTGTATTCAAGAGTCTTGGTTATAATTTGAGCGGAGACTGCTTTAAATGTGGTAAGACAGATCATCATATCAAGGATTGCGCAATGTGGGAATTAGAATGGAAAAATGAAAACCGAAAAAGAACGGAAGGAACTCTTTAATAAAAAGAAAAATAAAGAAAAAGAACAAGCAATTTATGCAGCTTGGGGAACAGGTTCTTCAGACATGTATGAAGAAGATGATGAGGACATTGTGTTGATGGCGATAGAAGAATCAAATGCTGAACCTGAATAAGACTCTGAAGAAACTGAGGTAAATCTTTTTAATCTAAAGGATAAACTACTAAAGTTCTCTAAGAAAAAACTTTCATTCTTATTACTTGCTTTCATAGTCACATTTTAAGAACTTGTTAACACCAACTACTTGCTTCCTTATCTAACTTAAAGTTTGAGCACATTGATATTAATAAGAACAAACATGACCTTCAAGGGAAAATCAAGCAACTTGAATCTCACAATCTGAAACTAAGAACTGAGAATCTAAAATTAAAAGTTCTTGGTAAAGAAAAAGGGGGTGAATTGCCTGACCAAAAATTTGAGATCGAAAAACTCAAAAATACTTTAAAACTAGAAAAGGAGAACTCTAGAAGAATAAATCTTGAATTAACTAGGATGAGAAGTGATCTGGACAGAGCAAATAAGTGGACAAAATCCTTGATAATAGTAACCCATCTAGGTAATAATAATAGAAACATTAAAACTGGAATTGGGTATGAACAACCCATAAATGGGAATCCTATGTTTTGTATCATTTGTGTTATCTCAGGTCACTCTAAACAATATTGTCCCAAATACAAAGCTAGTGTAGAAAGTAATGCAAGAGGAACTTATAAAACTGTTCAAAGGAACATGCATACTCAAAGGAAAAATAATCTGTCCAAGTGGGCTTATAGAGATCTTATTCATCCTTTTTATCAATACAAAGGACCCAAGCTAGTCTGGGTTCCTAAATCTAACATTTGAATTTGCAGAAAAAATGAGAGAAAGCAGACAACATTCACCAATTGAAAATGTTGTTTCAAATGCATGATTGTAAGTAAAAAAAAAAGTTCCTCTCACTTGAAAAAAAGGGAATGGATGAATAACATTAACTGAAAAAAAAAGTTGAAAAAAGGGTTGAAAAAGAGGGAGAAAGACTGAAGAAGAATGTTGAGAGAAACAGGTTCAATCTATGTAGTATCTAACAATTATGCGCACTAAGATGATCAATCAATCAAAAATATGATCAGCCAAGGAAAACACTTACAAAAGGAACAATTTGAAACTTGGGGATGATTAAGGTTACATAAGTATCCAAAAATGGCTAATGAACATTATTCATACTGCCTCTAATATTGAATTCTAAGCTCAGTTTTGTACATTAAGTTGTATGTCTCTATATTACTTTTAAAGTCATGCTACTCATGACTATAACATTGTATTTACATCTAGCACAGGAGAGAGACTTGGTAAAATTGAAGCAAAATTCAGCATTATCCAGAGATCTAAGGTATGTGCATTACAATTATTTATGATTAAATATAAAGTCAATGCACTTTAACCTATTTCTTCCACTTGTCCAAAAGATATTAATACCCTAAATACTACCAAAATAAATATCTTCTTAATAAACCTTATCCCAATGTAATAGTCTATGATTGAGATTAATTTGATGGAGGACACCTCTACTTGGTGCCTTATAAATATATATTAAGAAAGTAGAATGTGCTGGTTCTTAGGGGGATATTTTGTATTGAGTAAAGTCTTGGAGGATTTACATTGTGAGGGGGAATATTTTGGAGACCCTATACTTGAACAAAATTCACTTGTTAGGCTCAACTTGGGTGCATCTAGTGAGGCGGAATCGATGAGAGATCCATCTGTCAAACCTAGTTCTTCTATTGTGAACCATATAAGTTGGGATTACGGATTGATATATATATATATATATATATATATATATATATATATATATATATATATATATATATATATATATAAATCATTTTTTATAGTTGGTGCTGCACCTGATAGTACACGTTCAGGGAACAGATTAAGAGAACATGTTCCTTTACAAGTGATATTCAAGAAAATTTGTTCTTCTTGCTGACTCTATTGAAATTAAAGGTGAGTGAACCATTGTTTCTGCAAAAGGAACATGATTGATTGAACACGTTCTTTAAAAGTGATATAAAAAGAAAAAAAAGGGATTGAGCGTGCATAGACCAAGATTAACTTTGAAATTGAAAAGGCTGCTAATTTCGTTAAACCAAAAGATATTTTGCTGCTGAAAAATGACTTTTATTTATCCTCTCATCTTTTGATATTACCTAACCACTCTAGCCTTTGACTACCATTTTTTTTTTCATCACAAGTGCTTGATTCTATGTTTAATTTTTATTACATTTGTGGTGTATATGCTTTTTGATTAATACTAATGTTGGGTTTGAGTTTCAGGTTAATGTCTATCTCTTATGTTTGTGTAAATGATTTGTTTTAGCTCATTGGGTTCTTGATTTTTAAGTATTTGTGCAAGTGATAGCCCAGTGGCCATGAGTATCGAATTTGCCTAATGTCAAAAGGGGGAAGCAGCTGCATATGAGTTATGTGTACCTATTCAATGCAAGCAGATAAAATTTACCATAGTCAAAAAGGGAGAATTTGTTAAAGTATTGTTGTTTTGGAGTATGACAAAGTTTAGGAGTTGTAGTTGTAACATGACAAAAGAAGGAAGATGTGTGTCTTATTTGCTGAGTTTGAAATGTATAATTGCCATCATAAAAAAGGGGGAATTTGTTAAAAGATTCTGATAATTGACAAATACAGAAACAGATGAAAGAAACAGGTTGTACATACGTGTTCCTTACAGAGCGAATCCGACTTGGATAAGGAGAACGTCAACCATGTGAATCAGAAGTTATAAATCCGTGGAATTATTATTATTTCGACAAGCAACATGTACAAAAAGTTTCCTTTTATAAAGGAGTTCAAAGCCAAGTGAAAGAAGGAAAACTAATTCCCATTTAAAGAAATCTATTTAAGGAAATTGTGTTTTATTATTTATTTAAGGAAATTCTGTAGAAAAGGAGTCCAAGTAGAAGTCAACAAGAGTTTGTAGAAGGCAAATACAAGTTGAATTATACAAGGATTTGTTGAAGTTTTGATCTATAAATAGGGGGCTATTTGCATCAAAAATATTGCGCACTTACATAGAGAGAAGATTAAAACACGATCAAGAGGTTTGAGAGAGTTTTGCGATTTATTGGGAGTATTGCAATTTGTGAGGATAAATTGTAAGATTGTATTCAAGAGTCTTGTTTACAATCTGAATTTTGTGAGTAAGAGTTGTTCGACAAGTTGTAGAACTTGAAGAACATTAGAAGATATAAAACCGGGGTTTTTGTGTCTTTGGATAGCTAGAAATTAGAGTTTATAATTTATTAGCTAGGAATTATAATTTATAATTCCTTAGATTTCATAGCTTTGTAATCTCTTGTTATTGATGTTCAAAGTTTAATAAAGTGGAATTAAATCCTACAGAGGTGTAGGTCGTGGTTTTTACCCTCGTGAGTTGGGATTTTCCGCGGTAAAATATTGTCATTATTTTATATAATTCACAAAACGTAACTGCTGTAATTTCTCAAAGAAACATATAGAATAAACCTGTTCCTAAGGCAAATTTGGTGATCAGAATTTCAACACGTCTTTACTCCGTTAAACAATCAAAATCGCTGAACATCGCTGCCCTTGCAGCATTTTTGGCAATTTTTTTAAAAAAATAAAATTGCTGCTATGAATAACTTTTTTCTAAAAATAATAATTTTCAAAATTTAAATTATATACTTGCGTGAGCTTATGTTTTGAGCATGTGCTTCCACTGTATGTTGATTTGCGTTATTAGTTTCTTTTTGCCCGTTAGTACAGTGTGCCCCAGGATATTACTATACTTCCCACCTACGTTGTGAGAGTTTAACTTTTCTTTTTTACTCACCCCGTAGGAGCTTCCACTCCTTTTGCTGATTTCTTGGTCATTCAAACTCGTAATCTTTAACTTGAAAGTGAAGGACATCACATATATTAAATAATTTCTATAATATATAGCAGTCTACTAATAAGCAAATTACCGTAACCTTGCAAAGTAGGGTCAAAAATATCTCTCGTAAGTACTGATATGACTTGCTCTTGAGAGATCATCTTAATATAATATAATTAGGTGTTATGTGACTTAATTAGTGAGAGATTATCAAGTAGCAACCTGTGGAGATCATCTTAATATTTGTAATTCTTAAGATAGGCTCATCTCACACACATCTTAATTTTGTCCTCATGTTAACTCAAATAAGACTAACGTAACCTTGCACTATAGAAATCGCATGAACGTGCAAATAATAATTCGATCTTGGAACACAATTTTTGTTTAATACCAATTACCCTACAAAAATCAACTGAATTAAACTTCACATCAAATTTGACAAACAAACAAATATTTCAAGCTTCTACTTAGTCAATTTTCTTTTATAACCTCAAAATCACTTAACTATTTGATATTTCGTCAGCAAAACATTTTAAATATTTTTTAGTTAAATTTTATTGGAATACATTTTTTTTTATAAAAATATAAAAAAAATGATCATTTTAATAGAGTATTTCTTAAATTAAAAAAAACCTCATTATTTTTGTATTGGATACACAATACCCCATTATTTCTTAAAAATATAACTCCTTCAGTAATAAGTACATTATACAACTAGAATTGTCTTCTGTTTGATCAAATATATTCACTTCTCATTACTATCAACAAACAAGTACATGAGACAAAGTAAACTAATGAATACAGTACTACCTATATTATTCTACAAATATTGATTCGATGATATAAACTCCTCAGTTTACAATCGATTTGGAGCACCAATGATGGACATCAAATCTCTTTCGGCTTCAAGACCATCACCAAAATTTACTGTCCTATTCATGCTTGCAATAGCTATTCGCGCCGCTTCTCTATCTCTTTCCCGCAACTTTACTTTTTCTTCTTGCAATTGCTTCTCCCATAATGAGGCCTTTTTCTTCATCTTTTTTTCATCAAACGCTTTCCCAAGAGTTTTGTTGTCTTTCTCGAACGTATCAATATCAAGCATCGTCATAACTATCAAGCTAATTATCTTTGGAGATTTAAGAATATTTGACGATGAACAAGCTAACCCTAACTTTTTGTTGTAATATGGATGCATAAAGATGGTAAGGAAAAGTATAATTATATATATGCGTGTAGTTATCCATTTTAAAAAAGGATTACCAAATTAAGTTTCCTAAATTATTTACGAGTAATTATAATATGGAAACTTTTCAAACGCGTATTTAACTAAATTTATATTTTCACATTAAATTATTGGAAACTAATTTACATATTGTAATTTCTTTTTTCTCCTATGGGTAGGAAATTATTTTTGGTAGAAGCCGTATATTCTTCATGAATGAAGATGTTAGAGGATCATATGAATTGCTTTTAGTAATTTCTTTATCTATTTATGTAGCTTCTTCATTTTCATATATTTCTCTTTTGAACTACTTTTGTATATTTTTTTCTTGACACGAGGGCAGGGGCGAACCTATTAAGGGGTGTGGGGGTGTCACGTCTCCCACGAACTTTGACGAAAACTTTATATATATGGGTATAAATATATATATATATATATATATATATATATATATATATATATATATATATATATACATATATATATATATATACATATATATATAAATATAAATATACGACATGCCACCCATAGACCAAAACACGCCCGTGATGCCATGGTAGAAGGACGTCTTATGAACCCTAAAAAAAGGCTCCAGGAAAACAGCTAGCACTTTTTTCCTTTTTAAAAAAAAATATTTTTTATTGACTCAAATTAAATTATTAGTTCTTTGACTTTTCTTTTATTTGATTAAACACTAAAAAAAAGGTGTTCTCTTTCTCTTCAACTTTTAGTAAATCCTTCTTCCTCCAAGTTCAACTTCTCCATAGTGTTCATTATCCCATTCTGATTCCCGAACTCATGTCACTTTGCCGCCCACTGCCCGCTGTTTGGGTGATATTATTTTCACTTTTTTCTATTAATCCACAATTTTTATAGATTGTACGTTTGTAATTCTATTTTTATAAGATTTTTTTATTTTTATTTCTTGAGTTCTTTTAAGT
This sequence comes from Solanum lycopersicum, assembly GCF_036512215.1. Lineage (NCBI taxonomy): Eukaryota > Viridiplantae > Streptophyta > Magnoliopsida > Solanales > Solanaceae > Solanum > Solanum lycopersicum. The sequence continues at coordinate 55,970,235 of NC_090808.1, forward strand.
TTTAATGAGTGATGGTTGATTTCATATTAGACAAACGTTTTGATTTTACATTGATATTCTAAATTTCTAATGAACATTGTAACTTGTAAGACATTATTGGTTAAAAATTGTGTGATATGAACCATGTTAATTTAAATTAACTATGACTTACCCTATTAAATTTGAATTAATTGTGAACTAAATTGAATTTTATTTTTTGTAGGAAAGTGTTCTAATTTTGTGAATTAAGATGAAGAAGTTTCTTGTGAATTTTAATCAATCTCAATCAAGTTCTAGTTCGAATGTCAATCCTTCTCATCTTATAGATGAACTTAATTTGGATTCACTTGAAGCCGATCCAGGAAAAAGAGTACCAATTGCTCACTATAACCCTTGAATAAAGGATGACGTAAGGAAATATTATATTAAAAAAGGGCCTTGTCAACCTAAAATGGATTCATATCCTCCAACTGAAATTGAAAAAAGAATGTGTCAATTTTGTAAAAGTTGGTTTGAAGGTCCATATTCTAAATGGTTAGAGTATGGTGTGGAGAAAGATTGGGTCGATTGTCTATGTTGTTATTTATGCAAAGATGATTTTTTCATGGAAATACGAGTTAGTTTTACACAAAATCGTATTATAGAAGTTGGAATCGATAAATCTACTTGACACCCACGAACTCTAAATTTCGGATCCGCCACTGCACGAGGGTCTAGCGAAAATAACTTCTCTATCATTCAAAATAGGTATACATACACGCTATCCTCTCTAGACCCCATTGTAAGTTTCATAACTAGCTGTATATAATAGTATTTCATTTGTTGTGATGATATTAATTAGTGGAGTACTTACGTTTGTGATTACTGGAATCTAGCGAATATGTAGTACCTCTTTATTAGTTTCATTGTATTTAATTATTTATCGTGTATGCATGAAATTATTTTATATTTTAAATGTTTGATAAAAAATACAACGTTATTCTACATATTCTCATGATATTTAGAGTACTATTGTAATTATTTAAAACTAATTGAATGTAAATTTATAAAATAATTTGGATTAGATTAAATTTAAGATATATTAATTGAAAGAGAAAAGTAGAAGTCCTCCCTTAAGAGATTTGAGAATGGAAGCAAACTTGAATGATTTTATTCAGTTGTAACATCAACTTAAATACAAGTAAGATGTAACTAACTTGATTAATCCTAAGGAACTACTCTAACAACTTAATATGAATCTATCTTGATTAAATCTAAGGAACTATTTTAACAACTTAATCTAATATTGTTAAAACGATTGAATCAAATAACAATTTGATAAATATTGATAACATACTCCTGCAAGAATCTCAACACACCTCTCAAGTTAGGTGTGGTCCATCAATGCCTAACTTGGATAAACACAGAAGGCTTGGGCATCAACTTTCTGAGAGTGTCCGCAATTTGATCCACGACAGAAAGATATTTAACTATTACTCTGCTTGATTTCACAATGTTTTGGAGGTAATGAAAGTCTACTACAATGTGCTTAATCTTAGTGTGGAAGACTGATATTTTGTTGAGATATGAGACACCAATGTTATTACAAAAAATGCTTGGCATTATGAGATTTGATATTATAACTCATTCAACATGCTGTGGACCCAAGTAATCTCACAGAATGCATTGACAATCGATTCGTATTTTGCTTGGGATTTGTCCCCAAGAAAAGTATATAACCAGATGTGGAGATTCTGTCACAAGGATTACCCACACAATCATTATCAACATACATATATAGATTATTATCACAGTGATGAGATATTTGCAGACACGATGTTCTTGATGCCTTGAAATATCGAAGAACCCTTTTTACTGCTTTCTGGTGCTCTAGACTGGGGGATTGCATTAACTGAGATGATTTGTTAACTGCAAATGCAATATCAGAATGCATGACTGATAAAAATTGCAACTTACCTAGAGTGTGTCAATACAAGTTGCATTGGTAGGAGGTGAACCATCGTTTGCTTTGGGTGGTGAACTTGAGCACATGTGTGTCGTAACTCATTTACAGTCGGTGATATTTACATCTGAGAGAATCTCAAGTATGTATCTGGACTGTGATAAGACAATTTCATCCGAAACATGTTTGACTTCGATCCCCAAAAAATAATTGAGTTCACCAATATTCTTTAGGGTTAACCTATCAGAGAGGTGATTACATGTGCAACAAGGACTCGATATTCCTAATGATAAGGATATTATCAACATACACCTGAATATACATCATCACAACTTTAGATGTGAAAATTAACAGAAGCATTTGATTCAGACTTAAACCCAACTTTAGTCAAGTGTGATTTGAGAGTTTCATACCTGGCTAGTGAAGCTTGTTTTAAGCCATAAATGGACTCTTTGAGTTGACATACATGATTGGAAAAATTAGATTGGCATAGCATTTTGGCTGATCCATGAATACTTTTCCATGTAAACTAAAAAATGCATTGTTCATGTCAAGCTGGTGAATTTTCCACTTATTTTGAATCGCAATGGATAGAACAATTGTGATGGTGGCTGGTTTGACAATCGGACTAAAAGTTTAATGAAAGTCCAATCTTGGGCATTGTGTAAAACCTTTGGCTACTTATCGTGCCTTGTACCCGTCAATGAAACCATTAGATTTCCATTTAATGCGAAATAGGCACTAACAATCAACAATATTGTTCATCGGGTACCTAAGTACTAGTTCCCAAGTTGGGTTTCTCATTATGACTTCATATTCCATATACATGACATTCTTCCATTCAATTAGCTTAACTGCTTTCGTAATGGTATTTGTTATGGGAGAAAGGTGAGCCAAGAAGCTGATTTGTTTCTTCAAATTGAAGCTGAATTGTTTCTTCAATTTGAAGATATTATTTCTTTGGACCTTGTGACTACACTGGAGGGTGGAGGGGCAATGACAGGTGACACAATTTTTGGAGTATATGGTGGCTGCTGTGATGGGGGAGGACTGAATCGGGTAATGGGGGAGAGATGGTGTGGTCGACATTATTAAATAGTGGAGAATGGTGATAGTTGCCTTTCAACTATGGTATCTTAAGTTTTTGAATAAGAGTAAAAGCTTAGGGGCATAAGAATAGACAACAGAAGAGTTGGAACGAGATTGGAGTCCACATTTTTTTGGACCTCTGGTTAAGGTTCCTTACAGACTTAGGAATCTATGATTTCCCATTTTAATGTAGAAAATTTATTTTTCAGTTGTGAAAATATTTGTGTAAAAATATCTTCACAAAATTGAATATCACGAATAACATATATTTTTGAGTGCACTTGATCAAAACAAAGGTATGTGTGACGAACAATAGAAACTCCTAAGTAAACACATGGTGTAGATCTACATTGAAATTTATTCAGTGTATATGATTTACTCCGAGGATAAGACAACCAAAATTTTTTAGCAAAGTGTATTTTAGAGGCTCACCAAATAATATTTTGCAAGGAGAATAATTATTTAGGCTCGGTGTAAGAAGTCTATTTATGATATAGACAACATGATGACAAGCAAAGGACCATAATTCAAATGGTGTGAGGCTTCATTAAGAAAATTTTAAGCTATTTCGATAATGTTAGGATGACGCCTATCAGCTATGAAAACTCGTTGGGGTGTTTAGGGTGGGGATATTAAATGATTAATGTCACTGGATTGTAGGTAGTGTTTAAGACATGTGTATTCACCCACTCCATCCGTATAAAGTGAGACCATTTTGTGTTTAAAAGAATTTTCCACCAAAGGATGAAATTGTGAAAAAATAGAAGCAATTTTACTTTTGTTTTGATTGTATATAACCAAATATATTTGGTGTAATGATATACAAAAATGTAGAAATACAACTTATTATCAATAAGTGATAAAATGGGTGAAGGACCTCATAAATCAGTAAAAAAAAGCTTAAAATGGTGCGTTACTATTTAAAGTGATCCGTTGAAATGACAAACAATGAGCTTTGTTTGATGAGCAAGAATAACTAAATCCAAACTTCTCTTTCGTGGAAAAAGGAAGGGAAAATTTCTTCAGTACTAGGTCTAGAATTTTTAGGCGAGGATGACCTAAAAAACGGTTGCCACAGTTGACGGCAAACCTTCGTGGAGGTGAAGTTGGCAGAAGGTGACATATGATCCCTTTGGGGCCACTCATAGAATTCATGTTTATTCTGACTTTGACCAACATTCTCTGAGTTTTGAGATCCTTCACAAGAAAATAGTGGAAAAATTTGATTGAGGTTAGATTGTCAGAGAAAAACTTAGAAATAGAAATAAGGGTCTTTTTGATAGATGGAGCTCAAAGAGTGTTAGAGAGCATAAAATTAGAGTAAGAAGCCTTAATTCGAGTTAAACTAGTGTGAGTAATAGAAATAGTGTTACATTCACCCATGGACACTTCCTTATTGCCTGTATAATCTTCAAGATTATCTGAATGTGTTTGGACATGATGGATTGCACCAAAATCAAGTATGCAAGGATTTGTATCTGAGTGATGATTCGACATAAATTTGACATTAGCTTCAAAGTGATTATGCAATTTTGAGCGACACACATCAACTATGTGACCAATTTTTTGGCGAAGTTGGCATTTCACTGATATGTATCCTATTTTGTTGATTACTAGGGTACAACTGTCGTAGAGCTTTTTGTTTTGAAGATTGATTAGGTCTTCTGGTGTAAGGGCTGAAAGTTTGTCCTTTGTGCAACTGCAGCCGTGATTGTGGAGGATGATTTATCAAATTTATGATGTTTGAGAAAAATTTAATGGTCCGTGAGTTTATGTAATAGAAATTCAAAGCTTATGGTCGTGTTACGTGCCCGTATAGTTGTAGTGATTTCATGGTACTTATGACTTAGGCCACTCAAGATCTTGATTGATATTTCATCATCTGCCACTGGAGATCCTACTACTTTGAGAGCATCATCAATTGATCTGATCTCCTACAGGTAGGTAGCAACTATCTTAGAGGCCTTTTCTATGTTTTGCAACTGATCTCACAAGCTGAAGATGCGAGTGGGACTCCAATCAGCATAAGTCGTATGAAGGAGGTCCCATTCTATTTTGATGAGGATGCAATTGCAACAGTCGAAACAACGACGGGGTTGATGGATTCCATCATGTCATGTTGAATTAGATGGTCTTTGCAAAACCACATCTCATATTCAGAATTTGTGATAGTGCTATCAGTTTGTGTGATAGTGGTTGGCGGAGCAGATTTGACACCAGTGAGATGTCCAATGATCTTGTATCCATTAAGTAGCATCACTAGTTGTGCCTTCTAGGTCACAAAGTTGAGGTTACCTTGTAGTTTGATGGGTACTTGAACAACTGGATTGAATTGTTCCACATGAGTTGTAGTCATGACTACAGCGACATCGTCACTGGTAATAACAGGTACAATTATGATTTTGATTGGGAGAGATAGTGGGAAAAAATTGAATCATACCTGTAAGAGTTTTAGAGGGGCTCCTAAATCATAAAGAGATTTGAGAATGGAAGCAAACTTGAATGATTTTATTCAATCGTAACACTAAATTAAATACAAGAAAGATGTAACTATCTTGACTACAATTAAGGAACTACTTTAACAACTTAATCTAATATTGTGGAAAATATTGAATCAAATAACAATTTGATAATTATTGATAACAGACTACTACGAGTATCTTAACACTCCATAGATGATGACCGAAGTATCAGAGACACACCTCAACTAAACTAAGGTTCTATTAACCTTCTAAACTCATTTTTTTTAAATTTTATACACCTTTATGACTTATGTGGAATCCAAATATCTTCCACGCGCCTCAACTACGTGGAGTCATGGTGTAACAACCCGCATCGTTGTTATTTAGGAAGGACAAAAATTCACAAAAATTTGGACCCTATCACGCTACAACGGGCAGGATGCCGTTGGCGCGGTGGCACTACAACGGGATAGGCAGGATATAACGTAATTACTAGAAATCCTATTTTCTCCATCTACCTAAAATATCTTGAGAAATCGTAAATTATCCTAGAAGCCCCAGAAAAACCATTCTAAGCTTGGGAAAGAATGAGAATGAAATTCTAGCATGGCGTTGGTGGAATCTTGCAAATTCTTGGCCAATTCCACTTTAGCTAGTCAAGAAACGTTGGGAACGAAATAAAAAACCTTGTGCAACTGTTTGGCACCCATGTAGGTTATGCTTTATGCATCGAATAGTTGTAAATTTGTGCTTACTATGTAACGTATAAAATCAATAATATGTATTATATGTAGATCATCGTGTACCAGTAAATTTCATGGGAAATCATCATTATTCAATGTAACACCCCGTAGCCAAAATAGACCAAAAATTAGTTCTTCAGAAAAATCTACAAGTGCTACCAACGGTGGCATTGACGGACCGTAGCCTGAACCACGCTCCGTCCTACACAACCGTCGATGGGATAAAAAACTCCCAAAAATATTAGCCTAGAAAAATTGGTTAAGTCTTGGATGACGGACGGACTTACGGTCCGTAGGTCAAACAACGGTCCGTAATGCGTGACCGTCGATCAAGACTCCCTTCAACAACTCTCCAACAAGAGCTATGGATGACCATCATGGTTCGTAGGTGGACCTATGGTCCGTAGGTGGAAAATTTGCAGCTAGTTAAGGGGAAATGCAGTTGGGTCAACTTAAAATGATTATAAATCTTATAACAAAATGAATTAGGTCTCCATATCCACCGACATTGCTAAAATCAGATCTATAAGTAAAAAGTTATGCCCATTTTAGTAAAGGCTTGTCGAACAGGCACTCATGACGGACCCAATGACGGGGCGTCGGGCGCACGACGGACCGTTAGTCCTGGCCGTTGTGAGGCTCGACAGAAATCTTCCCAGAGGTCTTTTTGACCTTTTCCACGTTTAAATGCTAAGTTACATCGTTTTGACCCTAAATCATCAGATTTTAGTAAGTTGAAGCCTGGAAACACAATTAAAACATATCAACGTCAAATCATTAAATCAAAACTTCAAAAATTAGAAGCAAAGAGGAGAAAAAAGCTCAAGAGCCCTAGTTCAATTACGCCACAAGCTCCAGTAGTTCCAGCCCCAAAAATTAAGTATTTTTTCGTGAATTTCATCACAAGGTATGTGGGATTTCACTAGGGGGTTCCTTTCACCCATTGGGTCGTTAGTTTTCAGTCTGATTCTTGATTCTCTTACCATGATTAAACCTAGGGTTTCTAGAACTTTGATAGAACTTCATGATTTAGTTAAATATATGTTCCAAATAAGATAATCATGTTAAACTCAGATTATCGCATGAATTTCAGAACCCTAGGTATGTATTTCTTTAGTTCTTGAATTACACATGCTAGGTTAGATATTTCAGACACTTCAGATATATATGCCTCAGTTATAAATGCATAATTACTAGATTAATTGTTGCATTCTCAGTTTGCAAATTCAGTTTTGAGCTATCCATTATTTATAGAAATTCAGATATAATCAGTTAATTTACAAAATTCATTGGGAGTAGCATAATACCGAGTTGGACTAGGGTTTAGTGCAACCAATAGTCCTAGAACTACTAACCAGTAGGTTATAAGTCCCCTCTGTGGGCAATCAATTTAGAAGCCAACATGCCTTTATACCTTTGGTAGGGTATATTGGGTCCTCTCTTTGGGGCGTATACATCGGACTCCACATTTAGCTCATGTGGTTTTATTATCGATTATTAGTAGCTCCCACAGTTCAGTCAGACTCTCTGCATTGACCATTTATCAGTATATTCAGTTTCATCATGTCATAAATCGGTCATGTATCCAGTTAGTTCAGAAATCAGCACATCACGTTCAGATTATTATACTTGTTTTTGTGCTTGTTCAGTTATGTATTATTTCAGATTTACTCTATCCTACATGCTCATTACCTTTCAAGTACTGACGCATAGGTGCGCTATTATCTTCTCGTGATGTAGGTTCAAGTTCTCAGCATCCAGATCACGCATAGATCGATTTCCTGATCTCAAGTTAGCACATTCTGTGGTGAGTGCTCATTCTTCGAGGACAACAGTCATGAGTTTCATTTCAGTCTTTAGTCATTTAGTTTCAGTTTTTTGCTAGATTTAGTTGGGGCTTGTCCTAGTAATTCTAGTCTAGTTTAGAGGCTATTTTCAGACGTAGTTAGATTCAGCTTAGTATTGAGTTAATATTTATTTTGTATTAAACTCATTGTTTTCAGAAAACTCAGTTGTAGAATATGGCTATTCCCCATTTTCTCATTTTATGTATGATTTAGCTTCCGCAACATTTTATTATCTTTAATATGCTCATGGTCATGCTAGCAGGGTTAGCTTGGAATCACTTGTGGTCCTAGGTTCCGTGTCTACGTCTCGGGGGTAGCTCGGGGCGTGACAAAACTTGGTATCAGAGCACTAGGTTCAAGGGTCCTAACATGTCTAAAAATGTCGCACTAAGTAGAGTCCTTTTAATGGGTGTGAAGTGCACCATATCTAATCAGAGGGAGGCTATGAAGTGTTTTAGGAAAAACTTCATTTCTGTTATTACTCTTATCGTGCGTAAGGTATGATCAAATTACATTATAACTTGACGTTGTGCGCTTAAGATCATTCCTTCTTGTAGATCTTAGGCATGAAATACTAATGCACTCAATGCTAACACAGTTCCTCTAGTACTAGATAAGGAAGTTCAAATGCAAAGTTTTAGAACGCCAATTCAGCTTTTGGCTCAGAGTATGACCAACCAGAATAATCAGTAGGTTCTAGTTCCTACTAAAAGAAATGACCAATTAGTGGCAGCCAGAGTTTGTGATTTTGTTCGGACGAATACGCCTAAGTTTTTAGGATTGCATGTTGGTAAGGACCCACAGAAGTTCATTGATGGGGTCAAGAAATATTTGCTGTGATGTCATTATATGGTAGTAATAGTTGAGATTGGCATCTTACAAACTCAAGGATGTGACTCACATATGGTTCACTTAGTGGAAAGACAACAGACATGACTTTGTCTTTTGTAACTCCGTATAGAAGTCCAAATCAGTATTAGTACAGAAACTCTCTCAGAACCCTTCTAAGTCTCTACTCCAGTCGGTGACACAGTTATAGCTAGACGGGTATATAAAAATTGCCCTGTCACAGTCTCTCAGAAAGTCATCTCAGCAGATTTAGTAGAGTTAGAAATGGTAGACTTCGATGTCATTCTAGGCATGGATTGGTTACACTCATGTTATGCCTCAGTCGATTGTAGAACTAGGATTCTTCGTTTTCAGTTTCTTGATGAACCAATCTTAGAAAAGAAGTGTAGTAGCCTATGGGTCGATTTATATCTTACCTTAAGGCCAGAAAGATGATATCTAAGGGTTATCTCTATCATCTAGTTTGGGATAAGGATTCTAGCCGTGAAACCCCATCTCTTGAGTCAGTTCCAGTAGTCTGTGAATTTCCAGAAGTATTTCCAAAAGATCTTCCTGGGGTTCCTCCCGAAAGGGAAATCGACTTTGGAATTGATCTCCTTCCAGATACCCAACCTATTTCTATTCAACCTTTCAGAATATCTCCAACAGAGCTTAAGAAATTGAAAGAGCAGTTGAAAGACCTTCTAGATAAGGATTTCATCAGACCAAGTATTTCACCATGGGGTGCACCAGTATTGTTCGTAAAGAAGAAAGATGATTCTCTCAGAATGTGCATTGACTATAGACAGTTGAACAAGGTCACAATCAAGAATAAGTATCCATCCCCAGGATTGATGACTTGTTTGAACAACTTCAAGGTGCTAGTCATTTCTCAAAGAGAGACCTCAGATCGGGTTATCATCAGCTTAGAGTAAGAGATAGTGACAATCCGAAAACAACCTTCATAACTTGGTATGGTCATTATGAATTTTTACAATGTCGTTTGGACTAACTAATGCCCCTATGCTTTCATGGATTTGATGAACAAAGTGTTCAAATAGTACTTAGACTTGTTCGTTATCATATTTATTGATGATATACTCATTTATTCTAGGAGTGAGGAAGAACATGCAAGTCAGTTGAGAGTTGTTTTGCAGACTCTCAAAGATTGCCACTTATTCGCTAAGTTTAGTAAATGTGAATTTTGGTTGCAATCCATTGCTTTCCTTGATCATATTGTATCTAGCGAAGGGATCCACGTAGACTCAAAAAAGATAGAAGTAGTGAAACAATGACCCAAACCTACCTATGCTACAAATATCAGAAGTTTCTTAGGTCTAGTAGGTTATTACAAAAGGTTCGTGGAAGGATTTTCATTGATAGCCTTACCATTGACTAGGTTGACTCAGAAGATGGTCAAGTTCCAATGGTCAGATGATTGTGAGGAAATCTTTGTAGAATTTAAAACTAGATTGACTACATCTCCTGTCTTGACTCTACCAGAGGGTTCAGATGGTTATGTGATCTATTACGATGCATCCAGAGTTGGCCTTGGTTGTGTGTTGATGTAAAGAGATAAGGTTATATCTTATAACTCTAGAAAGCTTAAGGTGCATGAGAAGAACTATCCAAATCATGACCTCGAGCTTGCAGCAATGATGTTTTCACTCAAGATATGGAGACACTAATTGTATGGTGTTTATGTAGATGTGTTCAGCGATCATAAGAGCCTTCAGTATGTGTTCACCCAGAAAGAGTTAAATCTTCGCCAGAAGAGATGTCTTGAGTTCCTTAAGGATTATGATATGAGTGTGAGTTTTCATCCTGGAAAGGAGAATGTAGTGGCCGATGCTCTTAGTAGATTATCTATGGGTAGTGTAGCCTATGTTGAGGAAAAAAGAAAGGAGCTAGTGAAGGATGTTCATAGACTTGCTCGCTTGGGAGTTTGCTTTATGAGCATATCAAGCAACAATGTAACAGTTCAGAATGGGGCAGAATCATCTTTGGTAGTGGTTAAGGAAAAGCAAGAGAGTGATCCGATCTTGCTTGAAGTAAAGGGTGCAGTCAACAATCAGAGAGTGGAGGTTTTCTCCCGAGGGGGAGATGGTGTACTTATGTTCCTGATGTGGGAGAGTTGAGGCAACATATTCTTGTAGAAGCTCATAACTCTAGGTATTCTATTAATCCAGGTGCCACTAAGATGTACCACGATCTGCGGGAAGTCTATTGGTGGAATGACATGAAGAGAGATATACAAGACTTTGTGAGTAAGTGACCCAATTGCAAGAAAGTGAAGGTAGAACATCAAAAACTAGGAGGTATGACTCAAGAGATCGATATTCCTACTTTTAAGTGGGATGTTATCAATTTGGATTTCATCACAGGGTTACCTCGTACTCGCAGACAATATGACTCAATTCGGGTGATAGTTGATAGGATGACTAAGTCTTCTCACTTTTTGGCGGTCAAGACTACATATTCGGCAAAGGACTATGCTAAGCTATACCTTACTGAAATTGTGAGGTTGCGTGGGGTTCCTTTGTCTATCATCTCAGATAGAGGTCCACAGTTTACCTCTCATTTATGGAAGTCATTTCAAAAAGGTCTTGGTACTCAAGTTAACCTTAGTACAACATTTCATCCACAGACAGATGGGCAGGCAGAGCATACCATTCAGACCTTACAGGATATGTTGAGAGCTTGTGTGATCGATTTCAAAGGTAGTTGGGATGATCACCTTCCTCTTATTGAGTTTGCCTACAATAATAGCTACCATTCCAGCATTCAGATGGCCCCTTATGAGGCTTTATATGGGCGTAGATGTAGATCTTTTGTTGGTTGGTTTGAAGTAGGTGAAGCCGCTTTGATAGGGCCAGATTAAGTCCTTTATGCTATGGAGAAAGTTCAACTCATTAGAGATACACTTAAGACAGCCCAAAGTCGTCAGAAATCTTATACAGATGTAAGGAGAAGGGAACTAGGGTTCCAAGTTGACGATTGGGTTTTTCTGAAAAGTCTCACCTATGAAAGGGGTGATGAGATTTGGAAAGAAAGGGAAGCTCAGTCTTAGATATGCAGGCCCTTACAAGATCTTGAAAAGGAATTTCAAGGTGACATATGAGTTAGAGTTGCAAGCAAAATTAGCAGCAGTGCATTCGGTCTTCCACATCTCATTCGCGAAGAAGTGCGTGGGTAACCCAGCCTCTATAGTGCTATTATAGAGTGTGGCGGTGAAAGATAGTCTGTCTTATGAGGATGTACCAATTAAGATCCTTGACTGTCAGGTAAGATGGTAGAGAAACAAAGAAAATGCTTCAGTCAAAGTTTTGTGGAGTAGTCAGTCCGTAAAGGGAGCTACTTGGGAAGTAGAAGCAGCCATGAAATCCAAGTATCCTTACCTTTTTCCTTCTGATTCCACTCCAGCTTGAGGTAATAGTTCCTTTTCAATTTTCCAATCATTCATGCGTAAATTCAGTTTTAGAATCATGTTACCTCAGTTTGTACTTGCATTTTCATCGTAATTGCTTGTACTTGGAACTCAATTCAGTCAGAAACTCAGTTCTCAGTGCTTAGTAGTGGGGTTTGCATCTCTCTCCCTCTATTAAGCTAGTTTAGTCTTCATTCGAGGACGAATGTTCCCAAGGGGGAGATAATGTAACACCCCGTAGCAAAAATAGACCAAAAATTAGTTCTTCAGAAAAATCTACAGGTGCTACCAACGGTGGCATCGACGCACTGTAGCCTTAACCACGGTCCGTCCTGCAAAACCGTCAATGGGATCAGAAACTCCCAAACATTTCAGCCTAGAAAAATTAGTTATGTTTTGGATGACGGACAGACTTACGGTACGTACGGTCCGTAGTCCGTGACCATAGATCAAGACTCCCTTCAATAACTCTCCGATAAGAGCTATGGATGACCAGCATGGTTCGTTGGTGGACCTACGGTCCGTAGGTGGAAAATTTGCAGCCAGTTAAGGGGAAATGTAGTTGGGTCGACTTAAAATAATTATAACTCTTATAAAAAAATGAATTAGGTCTCCCATGACCCACATACAGATAAATAATTGAATTATCTTTCCATATCCACTGAGTTTTCTAAAATGCAACCTCCAAGTAAAAAGTTATGCCCATTTTAGTGAAGACCTATCGAACAGGCACTCACGACGGACCCAATGATGGGGCGTCGGGCGCACGATGGACCGTTAGTCCTTGCCGTCGTGAGGCCCGACAAAAACCTTCCCAGGGGTATTTTTGAGCTTTTCCACTCCGTTTAAACACTAGGTTACGTCGTTTTGGCCCTATATCATCAGATTTTAGTCAGTTGAAGCCTAGAAATAAAATTAGAATATATCAGCGTCACATCATTAAATCAAAACTTAGAATATTAGAAGCAAGAGAAGAGAAAAAAGCTCAAGACCTAGTTCAAGAACGCCACAAGATCCAGCAGTTCCAGCCCCGAAACTTAAGTATTTTTCGTGAATTTCATAACAAGGTATGTGGGATTTCACTAGTGGGTTCCTTTCACCCATTGGGTCGTTAGTTTTTAGTCTGATTCTTGATTCTCTTAACATAATTAAACCTAGGGTTTCTAAACTTTGATAGAATTTCATGATTTAGTTAAATATATGTTCCAAATAAGATTATCATGTTATTAATCAGATTATCGCATGAATTTCAGAACCTTAGCTATGTATTTCTTTAGTTCTTGAATTACACATGCTAGGTTAGATATTTCAGACACTTCATATATATATGCCTCAGTTATAAATGCATAATTACTATATTAGTTGTTGCATTCTCAGTTTGCAAGTTCAGTTTTGAGCTATCCATTATTTATAGAAATTCAGATATAATCAGTTAATTTACAAAATTCATTGGGAGTAGTATAATACCGAGTTGGACTAGGATTTAGCGTAACCAATAGTCCTAGAACTACTAGCCTAGTAGGTTGTAAGTCCCCTCTATGGAAAATCAGTTTAGTGATCACGCCAACATGCCTTTATACCTTTGGCAGGGTATATTGGGTCCTCTCGATGGGGCATATACATCGGACTCCACATTTAGCTCATGTGATTTTATTATCGGTTATTAGTAGCTCCCACAGTTCAGTCAGACTCTCTGCATTGACCATTCATCAGTATATTTAGTATTAAGTTTCAACATGTCATAAATTGTTCATTGATCTAGTTAGCTCAGAAATCAGCACATCACGTTCATATTATTATACTTGTTTTTGTGCTTGTTTAGTTATGCTTTATTTTAGCTTTACTCTATCCTACATGCTCAGTACCTTTCAAGTACTGACGCATACGTGCTCTATCATCTTCTCGTGATGTAGGTTCAGGTTCTAAGTATCCAGATCTCGCGTAGATCTATTTCCCGATCTCCAGTTCAGCAGATTCTGTAGTGAGTCCTTATTCTCCGAGGACAACAGTCATGAGTTTCATATCAGTCTTTAGTCATTTAGTTTCAGTTTTTGCTAGATTTAGCTGGGGCTTGTCCCAGTATTTCTAGTCTAGTTTAGAGGCTATCTTCAGACGTAGTTAGATTCAGCTTAGTATTGAGTTAATATTTATTTTGTATTAAACTCATTGTTTTCAAATAACTCAGTTATAGAATATGGGTATTCCCCATCTTTTCATTTTAAGCATGATTTAGCTTCCGCAACAGTTTATTATCTTTAGTATGCTCATGATCATGCCAACACTGTTAGCTTGGGATCACTTGTGGTCCTAGGTTCCGTGTCCACGTCTCAAGGGTAGCTCGAGGTGTGACATATAAAGTTTTCTATAGTCTTTCACGTACGTTTTTGCTTCGTTTTAAAAGACTTACAGTTCAAGTCAACCAAGAGTAAAGAGTTGAGTTCATTTGTCAAAAGCTATAGGGGAACTAATGTATTCCCTAACAGTTAAGTATTCAAGTAAGCAAAGAGTATCAAGTTGAGTTTATTTCTCATGAGTTATAAGGGAACTATGTAATTCCTAAGAGTGTAAATAAATGTTTTTAAACTTTTGAGAAATAAAGGAAGCTAGACTTCCACAGATCCTATGGCTAGTTTCAGTAAAAGAAAAAAGAAACAATGATTTCCAAGAGAGCCTTTTAAAGCTAAGTTTTGAGCACCAATATCAAATCAAAGAATCAGTACGGTTTTAAACATAAGTGCTAGTATATTTTTTGGAGTAGTATTGAGCACCAATATGGATGGGGGGGGGGGGTGAGAGTTGAGATAACTCACATCCCCCATAAATAATGTATCCACCATGGGTAGAAAAAGTTCATACTTTTTAGATTAACCCTTTTTACAGTTTACTAGTGGATCCATTAGCCAGTTTAGGTCTTATACCTTTGACCGGGTATTAGATATGGTGGTAACGTGAAGGAGATCGATGTATCATCCCTGTAGCTCTTAAGTGATGGTTGTTGGTTAAAAAAATATCAACATTATGAGTTACATGGTCCCTCAAGTGTTCTGCTTAGAATGAATGGGGGTATGAGACTTCATTCATGCATTTGCACAAGTAGACTTTAAGAGGGAGCATGATATGTATTTTATTATATTATATTATTATCTTGAGTTAACATCATTTTTAAACAACTTTTCTTTATATTGCACTTGTTTTAAACTGCTTTATTTTGAAATCAGTTCAGTTAAGTATTATGAGTTTAGAACTTTGAGTTGAGTATCCTTAGCCCAGTATCATATCTTTGAGTTCAGTATTTAATCTTTGAGTTGAGTATCTCATTCTGGAGTATTCTTGAGTATTCGTTGGGTTTCAAGTTTGAGAAGAGGAAAGTATGTTTGCATATTTTATTCAAGTATCAAGCTTATGTTATGTTTTAGAATTCCCCTTACATGTTCGTACATTCCACATACTGAGCCAATTGGCCTGAATCTTCTCAAGATGCAGACACATGTATATTGGATCATCTACAGGAGCTTCATTGATACATATGATAGTTCGATTTAGCTATGGGGAGCCTCCTTATTTCAGAAGGATTTCATTTACTTTTTAGTTTAGTCAGGAAGTCGTGGGTCTTGTCATGACTTCCATCTTTATTAGTTAGAGGCTTCGTAGATAGTCAGTATAGTTGAGGAGTCTGTATTTTCATTTATTTCATTAAATATTTTAAAGACCAAAGTTGTCTATTTTATGGCTAGTTGAATATATTACTCTATTCATAGTTGTTAATTTGAGTTAAAAGTTTCGAAAGTTGAGTTTATAAATTTTATTTCACGTTTCAAGCTTTGTATGATTCAGTATGTCTTCTGCTTGTAGTCAACCAGGATGAGGGTTTGCTTGGGAACCATCAATGGTCTTTGAGTGCCGCTATGTCCGGGGTGTAGGCTCGGATCATGACAATAACTTATCCAAACTTCCTCTTTTCGACTGCTATAAATTTGACATTAAAGAAGTTGATAAACTATGCTCATCTAAAGTGTAATACTCACATATTTAAGTTATAAGTAGCTTTTGAAAATGGAAGACTCAATGAATTTTTTCAATTTTTGTTCTTCTAAAGCCATTTTATTCAAAAAAAAAAAACTTACATAATTCTAACTTAACAAGTAAAAACCCTCTTAAATTCTAATGCATACCAATCAATGACTCAAAACTATAATTTGCATACCTAATTGACTTTTCAAAGAAAATATCAATTGAAGGACTAACCGGAGAAGACTCAACAATAAAAAATGTCTCCATCTCTAGGTATATCATCTTTTTCCTCCTCTATTATTTCCTTCTGCAACGAATAGGTGATTGAAGGACTTTATTTGTCTTGCACAAGTCTATTACTGACAGGTGTTGATGAACAAGGACGTGTTAAAGTTCTAAAACTTAAGCTTTCGATATTCAAAGAATTAAGTTAGATTTCCTTTTTTTTTCATTAATTTAGAGAAAATGAACCTAAATCACAAAAAAATAAAAATTGCTAATTGAGAAAATTAATGAATCGCAACTAAGATATTTATTGTCGTATTTATTAATTTAGAGAAAAAAAAACCTAAATCACGAAGAAAAACTTATCTGATAATCATACAAATTAATGAAATCAACTAAGACGTCCAGGGCTGCAAGGATGATCATATCTTACTATATATTTTAAAATTGTCAAAAAGTGTGAAGATCCTTTCCGATGCATTTGCAGAATGCAATAAACAAAATTGATCAACTATCACCCCAATTCCTTACATAATAATAATAATAAAAATAATTGCTTGAGATACATTAAAAAATACAGAGGAAAATTCAAAATCTTCTCTTTATTGCTAATTAATATCCAAAATATTTTTTTATTCTTTATCTAGTAAAATAATCTCCCTTATTGGACATGTTTTTAAAATTAAATGATCATTTAGCTGATAAATTTTCTGTTATTTACAGTTCAATAAGGAAAATTCAAGCCGTAGCAATCACAGTTTGCTTTAATTATTGATGATGATAAACAGGTTAATTGTTTTTAAAAATATAAGGTTCAACTATAATATCCTGCTTAACCACATAAGAACATGAGTAATTAAATAGAATTTATTTACATCATCAGTGCAATTCATTACAATTTGCACCGTTATTGGATATAAGTTAAATGTCTTTAAATTTTCCTATGATTTACCAAAATTTATTCTGCTCCATTTAATGATGCTTACCCTAAATTGCAGCATTAGACAAAAAAAGACACTGAGGATACGTTCTGAATAACCTAAATTCTTAGTAACTATTTCAAGCTAGGGATGTATATGATCGAGTTGGTTTGGAGATTTCAAATATCAAACTAAACTATTCGTGTAAAAATTTTAAATTTTTAAGCCAAACAAAAACTAATAAAATTTAGATTTTTTCGGGTTTTTCAACCTTGGGTTGGTTTGGGTTTTTCAAATACCAACCTAAACCATTGTGTCAAACTTTTAAATTCATAAATCAAACCAAACTAATAAACTTCAGATTTATTTAGATTTTTGAATTTTTTTCCGTAAAGTTTGCATACAAACATATAATTAACTGGTGCTCCAAATATTTCTTTAGTCCAACAAATATACAATTATCTAAGGTGTTCCTTAAAAAAATAACACAAAATATAAATGAGTATCGATGACACATAAATATTCAAAAAAAAATTAATAATAATAATGAAATCGTCATATTAAATAAATATTGTAAAGTTATAATGAAAATAGTCATAATTTAAAAGTACTAAATCATGCTAAAATAAGTTTAATAAGTATTAGTTACATTATTAAATAATTAAGGAAAATTAAAATTAGATTATGCATTTCAATTGTCTAAACCAATGTAAAACTAAAGAACAAATATTCAATATTATTGTCTTTCTTAGTGTTGAATTGATTTTCTTTTTGCATTAGTATTAATTTGATTTTGATTTAAGTTTTATTATAATCATCAATATCTATGAACTATAGTCTTTATTACACCATTTTGAATTCTAAGTTTTAAACTTGAAATAATATATTAAAAGATTAAAACTATGATTGCTAGGGTACAACTGCCGTGGAGCTTTTTGTTTTGAAGATTGATTAGGTCTTCTGGTGTTAGGGCTGAAAGTCTGTCCTTCGTGCAGCAGCCGTGATTGTGCACGATGATTTATCAAATATTGATGTTTGAGAAAAATTTAATGATACGTGCGTTTCTGTAATAGCAATTCAAAGCTTAAGGTTGTGTTACGCGCCCGTATAGCTGTAGTGATTTCACGATACTTATGACTTAGGCCACTCAAGATCTTGATTGCTAGTTCATCATCTGCCACTGGAGAGCCTACTACTTTGAGAGCATCATCAATTGATCTGATCTCCTACAGGTAGGTAGCAACTATCTTAGAGGACTTTTCTAAGTTTTGCAACTGATCTCACAAGCTGAAGATGCGAGCGAGACTCCAATTGGCATAAGTCGTATGAGAGGTCCCATGCTATTTTGCAGAGGAGGCAATTGTAACAGTCGGAACAACGACGGGGTCGAAGGATTCCATCATGTCATGTTGAATTAGCTCGTCTTTGCAAAACCACATCTCATATTCAGGATTTGTGATAGTGCTATCAGTTTGTGTGATAGTGGTTATCGGAGCAGATTTGGCAATTATCTTGTATCCCTTGAGTAGCATTACTAGTTGTGCCTTCCATGTCACAAAGTTGAGGTTACCTTGTAGTTTGATGGGTACTTGGACAACTGGGTTGAATTGTACCACATAAGCTGTAATCGTGACTACAGGACACTGTCACTGGTGGTAGCAGGTACAATTATGATTTTGATGCGGAGAGATAGAGGAAAAAAATTGAATCTGACCTGTAAGAGTTTTAGAGGGGCTCTGAAATCATAAAGAGATTTGAGAATTGAAGCAAACTTGAATGATTTTATTCAATGATAATATCAACTTTAATGGAAGAAAGATGTAACTATCTTAACTACATCTAATGAACTATTTTAACAACTTTATCTAATATTGTGAAAAATATTGAATCAATTAAAAATTTGATAATTATTGATAATAGAATACTACGATTATCTTAACACTCCGTAGATGATGACCGAGATATCAGAGACACACCTTAACTAAACTAAGGTTCTATTAACTTCTAAAATCATTTTTTTATACACCTTTATTACTTATGTGGAATCCAAATATCTTCCACGCGCCTCAACTGCGTGGAGTCATGGTGTAACGACCCGCATCGCTGTTATTGAGGAAGTAAAAGAATTTACAAAAAAGTTTGGACCCTATCACGCTACAACGGGCGGCAGTTGACGCGGCGACGCTACAACGGGATAGGCAGGATATAATGTAATTACTAGAAATCTTATTTTCTCTATCTTTCTAAAATATTTAGAGAAGTCGTAAATTATCCTAGAAAACCCAGAAAAACTATTTTAATCTTGGGAAATAATGAGAATGAGCTTTCTAGCATGGCGTTGGTGAAATCTTGCAAATTCTTGTCCAATTTCACATTAGCTAGTCCAGAAAAGTTGGGAATTTGTCTAAGGACAGAAACACACTCTATATCCTTAAACGAAATTTCTACCCTTATAAAATTTTTCTGCACATGACAGTTACATGCTGCAGTTACAAATGACACCTGTCCGACACTTGTCATCACAGGATTCAAACTAAGTTTCCAATAGCTATATTTCTAACAGATAGAATCTTATTCAAATCACATCCTTATCTATACGAAATATTAATATTCTAACACTTAGAATATTTCAGGCTACATTCCAACACTTTGAATATTTCACCTAGCTTCCAATACTTAGAATATTTTAGCTGCCATCCAACACTTAGTTTTATTTGAGCAATTCACGTGAAATGCCTTTGTTCTTGCCATCGTCAAGTCTTCACAGCTTTGTGTTTTTTCAAGCCAACACGCTGCCTTGCCGATGACTCTAGCCCGCACTTAAGCCTTGCATGTTCAAGTTGCCATGCCAACACCCAAACACCTTGAACATGTGTTGCAGTGTTTTGCCCCCATTCATATCAAGACCATTGCCCAAGTCCTTGACATGTCTGCACTTAGTTAGATTAAGTAGTTGACGGGTTTAACAGATAGCGAGAGGCGCTCGTTGGGGTAAGTACCAAAAGAGAGTGCTTTTTTTTCATCAGGATAAACATCACATTATGAAAGTATTTTTTTTGGTGATTTGCTAATTTGAATGTTGAAAGACTCCGCATGCACTATACATGTGTCCTCGGTCAAGATTTTAGAATCCAAAAAATTGTGTTTCAAATTATTTTATATTTAACACATAAGTTAAGACATAATTACAATTTATTTATATTTGAGAATGCAATTTGGAGGTTCTCTATTGGCATCAATTTTTTTAAAAAAAGTTTCTCCTATTAAAATGAAACAGTACGCTGATAGTCTTTATCCTATTGAAATGAAACAGTACGGTGATAGTATTTATAATATAATTGTGATTGTTTGAACAGTAATTAGAAGAGGTTTTCTCACGATGACACTAAATTTAAGGAAAATTTATGAAAGCAATTTTATTTAAGGAATGTTAATCAAATCTTTTAGAAATTGTCGGATTCGGAAATAAGCATTAATAATCCTATTTTCTTTTTCTCCGTGATCATTTCTTTTTTGATCATAGACATCCCTGGCAAAACTTATCTTTCGATATTCAAAGAATTAAGTTATGTTTCCCTTTTTTTCATTAATTTAGAAAAAATGAACCTAAATAAAAAAAAAATAAAAATTGCTAATTGAGTAAATTAATGAATCTTAACTAAGATATTTAGTATCGTTTTTATTAATTTAGAGAAAAAAGCCTAAGTCACGAAGAAAAACTTATCTAATAATCACACAAATTAATGAAATCAACTAAGACGTTCAGTGCTGCAAGAATTATAATATCTTACTATGTATTTTCAAGTTGTCAAAAAGTGTGAAAATCCATTCCGGTGCATTTTGCTGAAGGCAATAAACTAAATTGATAAACTATCACCCCAACTCCTTACATATTGATAATAGTAATTGCTTAAGATACATAAAAGGATACAGAGGAAAATTCAAAATCTTCTCTTTATTGCTAATTGATGTCCAAAAATAATTTCTTCTTTTTTTCTTTATCTAGTAAAATAATCTCCCTTATTGGACATGTTTTTAAAATTAAATGATCATTTAGCTGATAAAGTTTCTGTTATTTACAGTTCATTAAGGAAAATTCAAGCCATAGCAACTGCTTTAATTGTTGATGATGATAAACAGGTTAATTGTTTTTAAAAATATAATGTTCAACTATAATATCCTGCTTAACCACATAAGAACATGAATAATTAAATAGAAATTATTTACATCATCAGTGCAATTCATTATAATTTACACCGTTATTGGATATAAGTTAAATGTTTTTAAATTTTCCTATGATTTACCAAGCTTTCTTCCACTCCAATTAATGACGCTTACCCTAAATTGCAGCATTAGACAAAAGAAGACACTAAGGATGCGTTTTGAATAACCTAAATTCTTAGTAGCTACCGTAGGCTAGGGGTGTATATGATCGAGTTGGTTCGGGGTTTTCAAATATCAAACTAAACTATTAATGTAAAATTTTTAAATTTATAAGCTAAACCAAACTAATAAAATTCAGATTTTTTCGCGTTTTTCAATCTTGGGTTTGTTCAGGTTTTTCAAATACCAAACCAAACCATTGTGTCAGATTTTTAAATTCATAAATCAAACCAAACTAATAAACTTTGGATTTTTTTAGATTTTTGATTTTTTTCCGTAAAGCTTGCATACAAACATATAATCAACTTGTGCTCAAAATATTTCTTTAGTCCAACCAATATACAATTATCTAAGGTGTTCCTTAATAAAATAACAAAAAATATAGACGAGTATCAATGACACATAAATTTTAAAAATAAAAATAAAAAATAATAATGAAATCGTCATATTAAATAAATATTGTACAGTCATAAGGAAAATAATCATAATTTTAAAGTACTAAATCATACTAAAATAAGTTTAATAAGTATTATTTACATTATTAAATATTTAAGGAAAATTAAAATTAGATTATGCATTTCAATTGTCTAAACCAATGTAAAAATTTTCAATTGATCCGATAAGACATTTAATTATGATTCGATAATGTTTTTCTAATTTCATTAATGATGAAAAAGTCAGAGACAAAGTCCCTCTAGGTTAAACATAAGAAGTAATTTCCATCAAGTTCTCTTCATCTTGGAAAAAAGTCGAAAAATATAGAATCAAAATCCAAATCAACATTTTCGTAACTAGAATCCCTAGTTCCCTAAATTGATTATTAACCTGAGTTTTTCGTAATCCTTGACATCCAATGGCGAAATTTCATCTTTCGAGTTTTTTCTCCAGATTTATCTTTAATTCTTCCTCAACATTATCTATCTCTACTTTTACCTCCTCAACAGTTTTAATACGTATTCTTACCTCCTCAATACTGCCCCTCCTCAATATTGTGTTACAATCTCCTCGAGGAGGTTTGGACAAACAACCCAAGATCCTCTCTGCTCAAAGTCTTATCTAGCTCGAGTAGTGAATGATGATAGATCCCTCTCCGCCCAATCTCATCTCTTTTGTAAGATAATTTTTCATCTATTTTAATTAATGATGGAACAATTGAACACATATCGCCCGTGCAGAATCGACATAACAAGTAATTTCATTAATTTCTCTTCTATCTTCTTTTTTTCAAAAAAATCAAAAAATACTAATTGTTTCACATAAGTTAATTATCATTGCTTTTAAATTGCTAATTCAAATGTTAAAGATTATGCGTGCATAATACATTTGTCTTGAATATAAGTTTCATAGTACAAAAAAATGTGTATTGGCTTAGTTTTATACTTAACATACAAGTTAAGAGATAATTTAAGTTATTTGTATTTGAGATGAAGTTGAAAATAGTTCAGTTTGATAGTTTTCTATTGTCATTGTCAAATCTTTGTTATTTTACATCTCCGAAACAGTACAACGAGATAAATTCATAGTGCGACAATAACCGTGCTAATTTAGAAATATTAATGTGTGTTTTGCAATAGAACCGTGACAACTTCAACAATAATCAATTAATTAGAAGACTTTTTTTCACAAAATCTTATTATGCACCATTTTAAAATAAATATTAGAGCTATCAATATGGGCTAGTCCATTCCATTTGGGCTAATTCATATAGACTTTGACATTTAACAGAGCAGGCCGGATTAACCCATTTTTGCTCTAGATCAAAAAACAGTCGACCCAACCCACAAGTACGTGGGCTATAGGCTTGCCGGGCCAACCGACATTTTAAAAATTATAATTTTTTTAGGGAAAATACCCAAATACCCCCTCAACCTATGCCCGAAATCCCAGGACCTTAGTATAGTATAAGTGTGTCTCTGAGATTTCGGGCATAGGTTAAGGGGGTACTTGGGCATTATCCCTTTTTTTTTTATATAATTATTAAACTAAATTATAAATTATAATTTAAAAATATTATCATAAATATCAACAAAACAATATTGCATGATGTTAACATTACTATTTGTTAATTAAATCCACAAATAAAATTATCTTTATAATATTTATTATGTTTTTTTCGAGTGAAAGTATAAATAACTAAATAGAAATATTAACCTAATTGATTTGATTTTCGACTCTCTTTAATTTTAAATTTTAATATTATATTATATTTTTTCATTAATTTTTTTGGCCTGTGGGTCAGCCCTACAAATCAACAGACTTATTCAGGCCGGACTAAAAAGTCATTTTCTTAAATGAGCTTCAAAAATCATAGCCCAACTCTATTAAATCTCGAGTTAGGCCAAGCCAACCCAACATGCCTAGCACTTATTGACGGCTTTAATAAATATACAACTTTTTGACATTGTCGAGACATAAAAGTTAATTAAACACTATTTTTAAATACCTACTTAAATATTTTTGGCATAATTGTTTCACAAAACTTAATTAAACACCCCTCATTTCATAGATCTTTCCTATTCATGATTTACTTTTTTTTTGTTGCCTCTCTTTCTTCATAACCCATATAGCGATGTGAGGATTTAGATCGCTATTACAAGCATTAAAAGGACTACTAATTCCGACAATGGTCTTCAAATTGAGAGTGGTTATGAATATTATAAGTCTATGATAAATTGAAAAATGTACTTTACATGTTTTCTTACAAAAAAAAGTGTGTGCGGGTGGGTGGGTGGGTTGGAAAGGCATGATGATATGTTAGATACTTGATTTTTCTTACTTAATATAATATCCAGATAAATATATGGATATATAGGAATTGCGGCATAGGATTTACATAATTTGAAGCAAATAGATTATCGAAATGATATTTTTAGAATAATAATTATATATAGTACAATTACTATATTTTCCCCATTTAACTGTTTGTTAGTAATAATGACAAGTGATTTTTGCCTAACCAAGATGTTTAGCTTTTTATTTCTAAACAACAATAATAATGGGGTCACATTGTAAAACAAGTAGAATTTAGCGTTTGTATGTAAACTTAAAAAATGATGCTTACTGAGTCTTTAGAAGGATCAAACAACTTATTAATCTAAATCAATTTGTTATCAATCACCAGAGACGTCAAATTTTTTTTTTGGTGAAGACACTAGTTCTAAAAAACACCTAATTTTTTTTAGGAGGAAAGGAACAACCCTAAATACAAACACCACATAAAATAATCTCAAAAAGAGATTAAAATATTGGATACACCCAAAAATGACGAAAAATATAAATATGGACTAAAATAAAATAAAATTTACCATAAAGACTCATGAAAAGTCATAAAGATTGGTGGTCTTTGTATAGGACTTCACCACTTGCAATATATGGTTAATTGTAATATCATAGCTAGTATGGCACCATGGATAAATAGAAAATGTTTATCTATTAGCTGAGAGAAAAATTCATTTAAAAAAAATATTTGTGTTCAAATCTTTTCCACAGAGAATCCTATAAACAAAATAAAGTAAGCACAACAAGTTTTGTACACCTTTACTAATATATTTGGTTTTGAGATGCTTAATCAACTCATTTCTCCTGCAACTCTTTTCCACCTCATCGAAAATTTTCAACAATTTCTTTTTTTCTTTAGTTGCCATTTTCTCATTATCATACATATCTACCTTATGAAAATTTAGGCCAGTGATGGTAATAATCTCTTTCATGTCAAAACAAACCGGCATGCTACTATAACTTATCCAAACTTCCTCTTTTCGATTGCAATAAATTCTATGCTAACGAAAATGATAAACTATGCTCTACCTAAGAGATGGAGCTTTATTTTGGTATGAGATATTCAAAATTATGTTGAGCGGTCTGTGCAGCTGACGGTGCATTCAAATGGAAATTGGAAACTGATCCGCGTTGCGCCCCTAAGACCCATATTTGGTCATTTCGAATTTAGTATAAATAGGTAATCACTTTGTTATAATAAATTATTCTTGTAATGACCGGTTACATTGTTATAGAAATACCAACAAGAGAAAAATTTGGGCCGAAGAAACTTTTAGAGTATTTGAATATTTCCAAACCTTATCCAGATTTGGGGGGAATCACAATCTTGAAGGTGTAGGGAAATATGGTATTAATTGGGTGACTTCATTAACATGTCATCTACATGAGGTGTTAGATAACTCGTGAACAAAATACTTATAATTTTCTTGAATTAAAATTGACTTAGTAGATTTTCGGGAATCGATCTTAGCATGAAGGGTATTTTTTTAGTGTAGTAGAATGGAGGTGTGTTGTAAATTGGGACTTTGGAATTATTCGAAGGAGCTCTCTATTTTGTTTCAGTCCACTGTAGTGGGGCCTCTGTGGCAGACGAGACGAGACTTTATATCATAGATTTTTGAGAAGGGTTCACTATTTTGAAAATGCCACTGTAGCGGCACTTTAGGCTACTGTGCGTCGCTGCTACAATGAGATGAATGCCGCTATTGCAGGATAGGCATGAATCAAATCATAAAAAGAACCCTAAATGACCTTTTTGGTACTTTTTGACTTTTAGAGCCAAGAAACGACCCTCAGGTGACTCTAACTCATTTTCCATCATTCTTGAGGCTAAAGATAAGATTTTAACTCCCCGAATCAATTTATCGATCCGTAAAATGCAATATAATGGGTCAATATTGATGGATAAAGATTACTTGATAGGTTAGAGATCATGGGTTTGATATAGGGTCTTTAGAATTTCCATAGTTTCGGGTAATTGGTGACTGTTTGTTAATTCTGGTGTTATTTTTATTGTTTGTATACCAAGAACAAGCTAAACAATCTGGAAAGAGGAAATCAAGTTTCTTAAGGTTTAAGCTTATTTCGAGGTAGGTGATGGTTGTAATTCTATGTTTGTGTGATGTAAGCATGGTCTTGCTTTATTGTGGTACTCGTATATGTATGCGGGTTTGTAATACTGATCACACTTATTGTATATGAGATAGATTAATGATGTTGCCATGAAATCATGATTTAGTGTATGATCTTGATGATATACTTGTGATTGTGATTTTGGTGTGTGAATGGGGATCAAATTGCCATGTTCCGCCAAGTTAACTGGGATCGGTTGCCACATTCTGAAATAACTTTGGATTAGATTGACATATTTTTGCACAATATTTGATCAAGTTGCTACATTTTGACACAACTATGGGATCAAATTGCCACGTTTCGACAAGCTAACTTTTTGGGTTTGGATTCGGTGAAAGGACCAATGATGTGATGAAACATATGAAAGGTGTTGTTGATTCTGTATGATGATGATACGAAAAATTTTGATATATATGCATGTGATTATAAAGTTCTTTGACTTGTTTATATTGCATTAGTGGGATAGCCGTGTGATCGTACTAGTACACTATGGTTGTATACTGATTTTGCACTTCCTCTTATTTTTGTTGAGTACATGATGTGTCGTGTTGAGTTGTTTGTGTCCAAAGCCTTTTGTAGTGTTTTTAAAAAGTTTTGTGTTTTGTTTTCGAGGAAAGTTGTTCAGGTGGCAATAAAAACAACAACTGAAAATAGTGTAGATAGACCTACGGAGGCAATCAGCGGTCCACCATTCAATCAACGGACCGTAGGTGATGACTGTAGATGAGAAACTCAGGACATTGAAGGAAAATCAGGTAAGACTGACCAAATGTTGAACCACGAGACAATGACGCTCCGTCGATTGATCGACGGACTGTACTGGTGAACGATCATTTAGTTCAGAGAAGGTTCTAGTACCTTGTTTTGAAAAATTTTAAGTATGGAGCTATGGAGGAGCATCGATGGCCCCGTAGTTGGAATTACGGACCGTACTTTTGATCCGTCGTTTGATTCAAAGAAGATGCCATACAAGAGAGAAAAATATATTCTAAGTCTTAACTAACGGAAACAGTCTACAGACCGTCGATTGATCGGCGGTCCGTCAGTTGGTTCATTGATTGATGCTACGTTACCTGAACAAAACTTTCCTTATCTGAAATCCTTTTTCTTTAGGACTTTTTTTTCAATATATAGGGTATTACGACCTCATTTTTGGGGTTAGCTACTATTACTTTTTGTTACACTTTGAGCACTGGAGGTTGAGTTTTTGCAACTTGGGCAATTTATTAATTTCCGGATATGGTTTGAATGATTTTTCTTGGAAATTCAAGGGAAGGTTTGTGGATTTATTCTTCTTGTTAAAGTAAGTTCATCATTTCTTCATCTAAAATCATGAATTCTGATGTTTCTAACATGGGTAACTAAATTCACAACTAGGGTTGTGGGAACCATGGATAATTAACAAAGTATAACAAGAAATTAAGCAAATCTCTAATAGTGTTTTTGCATGCATTGATAATTCTTTCGCTTAAATACGTAGCCGGACCAAGGTGCGGGGTGAAATTCTCTAGATGCCGAACCAAGGATTTAGAGATACCTAACTTGTTGCTTTTCACGTAATGCACCAGGAAAGGATTACATTGCTAGGACTATTGCATTTTGAGCTTGTGGGGAACACAAATACCCTAGTTATTCTCTCTTCTTGATAAAAACAAACTTTTACTTTTGTCTAATTGGTAACTCATTGTTTATGAATATTTTTTCACAAACCCCCCCTTTACTTACTTCTTTCAAAAAGACATTGACTAAATAGATATAATCATGAATTGAAGTTGAGTCTAAACCATTTTCATCGTGGGATCAACCCCAACCTACTGGTTGGGTTCTATACTTGATAACGATCATTTATACTTTTTTAGCGAGGTGTAATTTGAGCGTATCAAATTTTAACGCCGCTGCCGGAGAATCTACCTTTTAGATTAACTTTAATTACATTACTGAAAATTTGTCAACTACTTCTTGATTTTACTTTTACTTTTTCTTTTTGTTTCTCTCAGGTCTAACTCTAGTATATGCTAAGTATATGTAATTGAGGTGAACCACTTACTCTATACTATCTAGAACTGAATCAAACCTTGAGAAGAATGGAAAACCAAGGGGCTCCAATTAATCATAATAGAGGGAATCTAGGTAATGGAGCAGGACATCAACCTCTATTACCAGTTGAGGCACACAACCAGGCACATGTTAATAATCAAGTAGGTGAGGCTTTGCGGATGCAGCCTCCAGCTCCACGACCTCTGGATTACTACAGGGGCAACATGAACATTGCATATTTTGAAGACCTCTTGTTCTACCCCCTCTACCACCTGGGCACACATTCATGGTGATGAAGAGCTTGCTGCAGATGCTTACTGCGAGGGGTTTGTTTCGAGACTGCAATTGGAGGACCTACATTATCATATAGACAAACTAAGGTTTGTGTGCAAAAGTTGTGTGGGTAGACCAGACTTTTATATGAATGTCATCGGGTTGCGAGTGTTCCCTTTATCACTGACAGGAGATGTTTCTATATGGTTCACTGAGTTTTCCTACAACTATGTCTATACTTGAGATCAGTTGAGAGATGTGTTCTTAGCGAGGTACTATCCAGTGTCCAAGAAGCTCAACCACAAGGATAAGGTGAACAACTTTGTGGCATTACCTGAATATTCGGTGTGTAGCTTTTGGGACAAATTTACTGCGTTCGTGAGGGGAATACCAAACCATCGCATTGATGATGAGTCACTGAAGGAGTACTTTTATAGAGGTCAAAATGACAACAACAAAGTGGTGCTTGATACTATTGCAGGAGAATTCTATGGAGAATGCAAAAATGGTAAGCTTGTAGAGAAGTTGGAGAAGATTTCTCGCAATAATAAAGCTTGGAGCACTAGAAAGTCACAAACTGGGTGAAACACATTCGCGATACATGCTACAAACAACCCAAACACAAATGAGATTCGTGAAGATATGGAGCAAATGAGAACTAAGTCAGGGTTGGTCTTGAGGCATGTGAGCGGAGGTTGATAAATAAAACGGAAGATGGTAAATATAGCTGATTTATTTCTATATTGAAACAAATTTCTATTAATGTTCCGTTGATATATGCTCTGGAGAAAATGATCGGATATACTAAGTTCATGAATGATATGATGACAAAGAAGAGATCGGTTAGTTTTGAAGATAATGACAGAATGAAACACTGTAGTGCTATTGCTACAAGATCTCTTATGCAGAAGAAGAAAGATCAAGGCGCCTTCACTATTCCATGTACAATAGGGTTGCTACACTTTGCTAAGGCACTATGTGATTTTGGTGAGAGCATAAATCTCATGCCCCTGTCCATTTATCTTGGGAGACCCAAAGCCTACTGCAGTACGATTACTAATGTCCGATTGAACTTTAAAGAGGCCTATAGGTATACTCCATCATGTGCTTGTAAAAGTGGAGTCATTCATCTTCCCGACTGATTTTTTAATTCTTGACTACGAGGTTGACTTTGATGTCCCCATTATTCTAAAACCATTCCTTACCACTGGGCGTGCACTGGTTGATATGGAAAAATGGCAGATGAATTTAGGTTGAACAATGAAGAAGCAACTTTCAATATCTGCAGGTCCATGAAGCAGAGTGGTGAGCTCCAAATGGTATCAGCTATATCCTATAGGGTTGAGAGTGTAGCCAAAGTACAAATTGAAGAGCGACTAGGTATTGAGGCTCTAGCAGCGATCATTATGAATTTTGATAGTGATGGTACTAGGAGTATGATTCTTTGGTGGCTGCACTTGAAAAAAATGAATATCGATCAAAGCCGAAGAAATTGGAGTTTGATATGAAGCATCGCGAGTCTCCACCTGCGAGACCATATATTGTGAAAGACCAAAAATTAGAGTTGAAGGCTCTACCACCTCATCTGAAGTATGTGTTCTTTGGTAGAGATGACATTTTATCGGTAATAATTAAAGCAGAGCTAAATGGGCAACAAGTAGAGTTCTTAGTAGCGGTATTCAAGAGGTTCAAGAGAGACATTGATTGCACTATTGTGGATATTATTGGGATCCCTCCTGATATTTCTTCCCAATTAAATTCAACTCATGCCAGATCATAAACTGAGTATTGAGCACCAAATAAGGTTGAATCTACCGATGCAAGAACTAGTGAAAAAATAGATCATCAAGTAGTTGGATGTTGGAGTTATTTATCCTATTGCAGACAGTAGTTGGGTGTGTCCTGTTCAGTGTGCCTAAAAAGGGCGGGATGACTGTGGTACCTAATGAAGAGAACCAGCTTGTTTCGATGCGGCCAATGGCCGATTGGAGAGTTTGCATGGACTACGGAAGTTGAATGCTTGGATTGAGAAGGACCATTTACCCATGCCCTTCATGGATAAGATGTTAGAAATACTTGTAGGCAAGGAGTGGTATTTCTTTCTTATTGGGTATTCATGCTACAATCATATCTCTATTGCTCTAGAAGATCAAGAAAAAACACCTTCACTTGTCCCTATGGGACTTTTGCATTCAAAAGGATGTTGTTTGGGTTATGTAATGCACCGGTGACTTCCCAGCATTGTATGATGTCGATATTTTATGAAATGGTGAAGGACACTATTAAGGTGTTCATGTATGATTTTTCTGTATTGGGAGACTCCTTTGATCGGTGCTTTAGCAATTTAGTTGAGATGCTCAAAAGATGTGAGGATTGTAATCTGGTGCTAAATTGAGAGAAATGTTACTTTATGGTGAAAGAAGGCATAATGTTGGGCCATCGTATCTCAGAGAAGGGAATAGAGGTTGATTGAGCTAAAATGAGAGTGATTGATAAGCTTCCTCCACTCATCTCTGTCAAGGGTGTGAGAAGTTTTTTATGGAGATGCTGGTTTTTATCAAAGGTTTATTAAGGATTTTCAAAAATTGCACACCCTTTGTGAAACTACTCGAGAAGGAATGTAAGTTCTACTTCGACGAATCCCGTCTGAAGGCATTTGGATAGTTGAAATAGAAGTTGGTGTCTGCACCCATTATTAATTCACCAGATCGTGTGAGACATTTGAAGTGATGTGTGATGCTAGTGGGGTTGTACTTGGTGTTATATTAGGACAAAGAATAGATAAAATCTTTCACCCTATCTACTATGCGAGTAATGCCCTAAATAAAGTCCAAAAGAACTATACGGTAACTGAACACGAACTTCTTGCGGTGGTGTTTGCATTTCAGAATTTCACTCCTGTTTGCTTGGCACGAGGGTCATACCGACCATTTTGATTTGAGGTAATTTTATGGTAAAGAAAGATGTAAAGTCAAGGTTGATCAGATGGGTATTGTTGCTGCTAGAGTTTGATTTTGAGGTGAAAGATAGAAAGGGGGTTAAAACTCAAGAGCCAACCACTTGTCTAGATTGGAGGATGAAGCTATGCGTGAATTGGGAGAAAAGGCTGAAATTGATGATGCATTCCTAGATGAACATGTATTGGCTGCTTCTCAGGATCTGATCCCATGGTTTGCAGACTTTGCAAAATATCAGGAAAGTGATGTGGTCCCGTCAGATTTGACCTTCCACCAAAGAAAAAAATCCATGCATGATATGAAAAAGTTCTTTCGGGATGAGCCTTACTTTGTGCTGATAGGATTATTCATTGTTGTGTACATGAGGTTGAGTGTTCTAGAGGCGTATCATTCATCGCATGTTTGTGGGAACCATAATGGTATTCGAACTGCGCACAAGATCTTGTAGTATGGGTACTACTGGCTAACCATCCACCAAGATGCTCATGAGTTTTCCAAATCATGAGATCGGTGCCAATGTGATGATGGAATTTCAATGAGGAAAGAGCTTCCCTTGAATCCTATTCTGGTGATTGAGCTATTTGATGTATGGGGCAGTGAATTTATGGACCCGTTTGTGAGTTCTCATGGGATGAAGTATATTCTTGTGGCGGTTAAGTACACTTCCTAACAATAAAGGAAGGAGTGTCACCGCATTCTTGAAGAAGAATATCTTCTCCAGATTTTGTACACCTAGAGCCATTATTATTGATGGTGGCTCTCACTTTTGTAATAAATTGTTTGAAGGGATGATGGAGAAATATGGTGTTTATCATAATGTGGCTACTCCATACCACCCACAGACTAGAGGGAAAGTTGAGGTTTTCAATTGAGAGATCAAACAAATTCTGGCAAAAATTGTGAATACCAATAGAACGGACTGGTCAAAGAGGGTAGATGATACTCTTTGGGTCTACCGTACTGCATACAAGACCCCTATTGATATGGGAAGGTTTGTCACTTGTCGGTCGAGATAGAGAACTTGGTGATGTAGGCAACAAAAAGACTGAAGTTGGATTGGACTGGAGCATCAGAACAAATACTCAATGAGTTGAATGAGCTTGATGAATTTTGCCTATAGGCCTATGAAATTTCAACCATCTACTAATAGAAGATGAAGAAGTATCACGACCAAAGAATTGAAAAGCGAGAATTGCGGTTGGTGATTTGGTACTTCTATTCAACTCTAGGTTGTGCTTATTACAGGCAATCTCAAGTCCAAGTGGACTGGTCCATTCTTCATTAACAAAGTATTCCCACATGGAGCGCTTGAGTTGGAGAACAAGGAAGACACAAAGTTCATAGTAAATGGACAAAAGATAAAGATCTATCTAGTGCATGCGGAGAGTGCTCATGAAGTGGTTGAGGCCTATCATCTTGATGAAGTCTGAGTAATCAAGGGGATACATCGTGCCGCGTCTTTAAATCAGGAGCTTCTTGGGAGGAAACCCAAGGTGTGTACCTTGTAACCAATAATAGGTTTTATTTTCCTGGTAGCAATAGTCATAGTTTGGTTTAATTTTTCTCATTATTTCATTTGTATTTGTGTTCTACTGTTGGAAGAAATTAGTATAGAGTCCGTGTTTCAAAAGTGTCCATAAAAACACAAAAAGAATGGCATAATTGGTGTTACATGTGGAGGAGCCAAAAGCATAAATTTGGAGAAAAAGATCTGGCGTCGAGGTCTACCGACCCCATCGACGAGCCGTCGTTCCATCGACGGCCCATTGATAGTGTCCATAGATCCCAGATATCTTTTAAATTTTCTCTAAGTCTAAAAGTGATCGACGTTCCCAATTGATGGACCGTCAATATATTCACGGCCCGTTGACGAGGTTTTGTATATCCAAGATTGCTACTGATCCGACCCGATTCTGCCGAAAATATTAAAAGCCACCCATTTCAAGTTCCTTCCCTTTTTCCACTTTCTTTTAAATTTCCTTCCTTAACCGTTTCATCCCACCATTCTTCAATATTTCACTCCCAAAGTAAACTTCACATCTCCCAAAATCATCCCCATCAGATTCCACACATTTCAAACACCCCCCTAAATTCTCTCTTCTTCCATTTTCAAAAGGTCGGTGATCTAGTTCCGATGCATAGACAACTTTTTCAAAGTTCGCATCGCAAAGAGCAGAGAATCACACGACTCTACACTTCAAAGAAAGCTACTTCGATTTCCCTTAACTTTGAATTATTGTTCATAGTTAAATATAAGAATCTAGGAGTGGGTCTTGACTTTAGGATTGAATTAATTTATTTTGGATGATTCAAGTTGCGTAATTACTCCCATGGGGATGATAGACAATGGTTGTGTAGCAAATTTAATGATCTTAAATGATGTGTGCAAAGTTTGCCTGATAGTTTTTACTTAGGGTTCCATGTTCTAATGAATTGGGTTCGATAGTTGCACGAAAGAAGACCTCTAGGAATTGTGAATTAGTATTTGTTGTGTTAAGAGCATGTTTAATATTGATTGTGTAAAAAGGAGTCACTACATAAACAAAAAAATGGAACTTGATACAGGCCTAAATTTTTTCCAAGGGTCACAGTTCGAGACCCCGTCTATGGATCGTCGATTGCTACGGACCGTAGATCAATCGACTGGCCATCCATGGGATCCGTCGATTGAAACATATATAAAAAATTTAAGAGTGGAATATGATACATCGATTTATCGACATGCCATTCTGCACGTCCGTAATTTTCATTAGAGAAGTATGTTGTCAACCCTTCCAAGCATAATTCTAACTTTCAGACGATTGATAGGATCTACAGGACATCGATTGATCGACGTGCCATCAAAGGGACTCGTCGATCTGACTCTACATAAAAGATCTGTGTTTTTGATTTTCATGTTTTTCTCTTTTCGTTGTTTTTTACTATACTTTGCTACTATGGTATTAACAACTACTCCGCAGGTACAAATGGTCCCAAAGAGGGTAATTATCTACTCTAAAAAGGGAAAATCCAAGTCATTTAACCCAACTTATCGGCTGATCAATAAGGACATCGACAAAGAGCAGGAACTAACCTATATCCCTTTGGGTGCTACAACACCGACAACATCAGCAAGAGTCACTATGGGAACCACCTAGAAGGTGACTTATGACATAGTCATTGTATCCCGGTCTGATGAGAAGTGCACACTGATCGGTTCATTGACCGGGGCTGTTTTGCTTCTGAAAGGAGCTTAGAATCCAGCTTTGAGGATGCCATAACTTTTGAATTGGCCCAATCTTCGGGTCCAAGGCAGCCACTTTTTATGGCCTCAACTCTCAGGGAGCGACCAGATATGTAGATGCAAACCACCAAGCCTCATATGATGAGACTACTACTTCATAGTCTTACCCGCATTACAAACAGATGACTCTATTCTTATGCAGATGAAGCAAACTGGTGGTGCATAGAGGGACAATGATAGGTGTATTGGGATGCGAGGATGCGAAATGAGAAGAGGGTGATGACTTGGTTAGTTACCGAGGAGTGTCGAGTCTTCATAGGGAGTTTTCCCATAGTCCCTGAGGTGCACAAACTATTTAATCTTCGTAAATTCTACTGGATGGCCCGAGACTTGGATAGTCAGAGCGAGAATATTGTCCTATAGTTCTATACCTCCTGCGTTTCTACTCTCTAAGGGTCCATTGATATGCAGGAAAAACCCACCAAACAAGACCCTCTCACCTGTACACTAGTCCCGGACTATCGGGTTGAAATTTTGTATCCACCATCCACCGCTTTCTACACGACCCCACCACTGGTTCACAGGGAACTCGAAATACTTCAGAGTTTGACTATAGGTGGGATATTATTCAGAGTGGTGAGTTTTAACGAAGTGGGGTGAAACGTTAGGCACTTAAAAAATGGTTGGCCCAATATTGTGCAACTGATGATGAGAGGGAGGACTAGGTTATTGATCCCTGAGGGATGATCACGAACGTTACCCTCACTTTGTGGCCAAATTTTTCTTGATGTTGGTACGACATCAATTATCACCCACAAAAGTTGACTATGTACTTAATGGGATAGGGCGGTGACGGTGGAAGCACTAGCAGTGGAAATGGATATATACTGCGCTCAGATGATTATAGCGGAGATTCACGAGAGGGTATTCAAGACTTCCACCACTTACCCCTTTTTGTGTTTTATCTTCCAGATCTGTAGAGACGCTGAAGTTTCAATTTGACACTGTGATAGACTCGCTCAACCAGCAGGGACAATAGATATATGCCTCATTAAGGTTGAGGCCAATGTAATGGCACCTCACATAGGGCCCCAGATCGAGGTTCCCTCACTGAGCGAGAACATGGAAAACACGGTAGAGCTAGACCAACAGGCTAGCCCTTTCGTACCATTATGAGGATCCCACTCCTGCCTCATCCTCACATGCAACCAACAGGGCCCTAGCTCATCTAGATACATGCCAGCATTGCAGCAGGGGTACCTCTTGCTCGAGTCCAGAAGTTAGAGTCATAGATGACCACTCTGCTCCACCATATTCGGGCTTAGATGTAGAAATCCATTGCTGAGGCAAAGGACCGCATAGAGAAGTGGGTGTTCGAGAAAGCAGAGCAATAGATTAAGGCGGTTTAAAAACGCCTTGATGCCTTTGAGTTGCACGTTCTAGCACGACCATCCCCCTCCATTGATTTCACTTCCATTCAGAATGAGTTAGCCAACCTGCGAGCCAGCATTGGTTCCATCTTAGATACTCGAGGGGCAGATACAGAGATTGCTCATGGTGAGATAGCTGAGAACACCGTACTTAAGGCACTGTTCAAAGAAGCTGCTGAGCCACAACCCGAGCCACATGTTCGTAGCAAGAGGCACCACTCTAGCCACATCACTAAGGTCGGTTGTGAGGCCTGTGTTAGAAACACAGAGTTCATGGAGCTAGGAGGGCTTGTTTAGAATATGAGGAGATACACCAGAGAAGGGCAGTGGAGATGCTATTGGGCTATCCAATTCTATGCCTGACATCACTACTGTGATGGCTGACACTACTGGTGGTCCAGATGTGGGCGCTACTGATAGTGTCCCAGTTGATGATCCTGTGGGTTCCGAGAAACCAGACCGACCCTCTTGTTGAGAGTTCTTTAACTTTATGAGCCACAAATTTGCTTCACACATCACCCTGTGTGTTTGGTTTCTTATTGCATTGGGGACACTTGCAAATTTTTTGTTGGGGATGTGTTAAAAGGAAAGTGAGTGGTAGGGTGAAAGTCTAAGTATCCCAACTTACAATCCTCTCTTGGGTTTTGATGTCTTTGTTCTTTTTCCCTAAGAGATTATTTAAATTTTTGTTGAACCTGCATGTATAAATAAGTACAAGTATAGAAGCATGAAAATGAAGCATGATGGCTAATAAAAATGATACTCCATCCATTGTAGTGTTCGCATGTATAGGTTAAGAAAAGTTGAATGTGTTGGCTCTAAACATGAAAGAAATAGACACCCACTGCATGACCTTCAACTAAAACATGAACTAGGAAATCTGATAATCTGATAGTGCAACGATGTGTCAAGAGAGTGTGAGAAGATTCGAGTGTTCAATAATGGTGCCTAACTAGAACTTGCCTAGTTAGTACTTCGAAAGGAATATGCGTTAGAAGCTAGGAAAAGATTATAGACCTTTGTTTGAAATAGCCCACAATTAGCCTAAAAGAAGTTGACTATATGAAATAATTGTCCCTTTTGATCCAAATATGTTGAGCCTATAATAGACCAATTTCTTTGATTCACCTACTCACCTTCCTAGGGCCTAACGTTTTGGTCCTAGTCACTCCTTGAACATGTGCACCTCGACTTATGACAAAATTCAAAGTTGAGGGTGGCTAATGCAGAAAGTGACCTCGTCTTGGGCTTGACCCGACTTTGGGTATTGTGTACCTCAACCCATGAAAAAGTCATAAGCAGAGGGTGACTATTATTAGTAAGGACCCAAAAATGGGTATAAAAAGAGATGGATGTCTAAAAAAAAAGCTTGAGTAAGCAAAATATGTGACTTGCCAAAAAAAGAACTATTGAAAGGAAAAAAAATAAAAAGAAAAAGAAGCAAAATAAAAGTGAAAGTCACATTTAAAAAAGGGAAACAAGGCAAAGAAGAGAAATAGGGGGTCAAAAGCAATGAAAAGAGGTAGAAAGCTTAGTAGTAATTTGAAAGATGTTAGAAAAGTCAGTAAATGTAACCAAATGTACCACACCTTACCCTGAGCCTACGCTACAAACCAAGATAGTCCTACAGTAATCCTATAGTATAGTGTGGTGAACCTAAGCAGCGAAAATAAGGGCAAGCCTATGACGTAGAGTACTAATTGTATTTGTATTTGTTCTTGAGTGCGAGTGTTGAAACTAAGATCGTTGTTCCCAAAATGCATAATCACTCTGTGAAAAATAAGGAGTTCTTTTGAAGTAAGGACACTAGTTGCATTATGAGGAAGTTTATACCTTGGTGAGAGGCAAAATCATAGAAGTGTATGTTGCATGGTGAATTTTTGTCATGATGTGATCCACATGAGTGAGCTTGTCGAGCCTGAGAGCATAGGTCTACACACAATCAAAGAAAGAGTCGGGATTGATAGTCATGTGATTGCTAGAGCTTAAAGGTATACTTTTTTCAAAAGTCGTTCTGAGTCATAGTGCCTTACTTAAGGACAAACAAAGAATTTAAGTTGAGGGTGTTGATGTGCCGTGATTTCACGATATTTGTAACGCATTTCACTGAAGGGTTATGTGTGTCTAAATCCTTTTTGTAGTGTTTTTAACAAGTTTTGTGTCTTGTTTTGCAAGAAAGATGTTCAGGTGGCAATAAAAGAAAACAACTTAAAAGAGTGCAGAACTAGACCTACAGAGATATGAGCTCAGAACATTGAAGGAAAATCACGAAAGTCTAACCAAGTGTGGAACCGCGAGAGGCAATGATGGTTCGTCGATTGATTGACTGACCATACTGGTAAACCATCATTTGGTTCATAGAAGGTTCCAGTACATGATTTTGGAACATTCTAAGTATGGAGCTACCATATTGTTGGTCCATCATTTGATCCATGCCATCGGGGGGAGAAAAATATATTCTAAGTCCTGACTGACAGAAGGAGTCTACGACGATTGATCGACGGTCCGTCAAATGGTTCGTCGATTGATGTCGCGTTACTTGAACAAAACTTTCCTTATTTGAATTCTTTTTGTTTAGGACTTTGTTTTCTATATATAGGGTATTAAAACCTCATTTTTGAAGTTAGCTACTATTAATTTTTGTTCTACTTTGTGTATTAGAGATTGAGTCTTTGCAACTTTGACAATCAATCATGATTTGGTTTGAACGAATTTTCTTGGAAATTTAAGTGAAGATTTCTGGGTCTATTCTTCTTGTTAAAGTATGTTCATGATTTCTTCATCTAAAATTTTGAATTGTGATCTTGCTAACATGGGTAACTAAATCCACAACTAGAGTTGTGGGGACCATGGGTAATTAACAAAGTATACCTAGCAATTAAACAAGTCTCTAGTGGTGTTTTTGCATGCATTGATAATCCTTTTGATTAGAAGTTGTATTAAGGAGTGCACGCATTAGAACTCGTCTAGTTTCTACTTGACGGACCAAGTAGGTAGTTAACAAGAAAAGAATCATCAACATAAATTTAGTGTGATACCATCTAATAGGCTAGTGTCGATTGGTACGAAGTAATAACTAAGTCATACATCAATTATGATGTCTAATAATGTTAAGGGTTAGTGAATTATATACACTTAGTCGGACCAATGTGCGGGGTGAAGTTCTCTAGTTGTTGGACCAAGGATTGAAATATACCTAACTTATTTCTTTGCATGTAATTCACTTGGAAAGGACTGTCATTGTTAGGAATATTGCTTTATGAACATGTGGGTAACACATACCCTACTTAATCTCTCCTCTTAATAAAAACCAACATTTACTTTTGTCTAATTGATAACTTCACTGTTTATGAAATTTGTTTCACAACCACCTTTACTTACTTATTTTTGAAATACATTGACTAAATAGATATAATCATGAATTGAAGTTAAGCCAAAACAATTTTCCTCGTGTGATCGACCCCAACATACTAGTTGGGTTCTGTACTTGATAACGATCGCTTATGATTTTAAGGAGGTGTAATTTGAGAGTATTAGTACAAAACATCTTCAAGCAGCTATTGATAGACCTCACTTAGGGGATTAAAGATCGTCACATCGAACTTCAAGGGTGAGCCAATCTTACGGGATGCTATTGTATTTTCTTTCATCTATGTCCACCATTTTTGGACTTAGACCTTTCTTTAGATTAGTGGAGTAGTTCATTAGTATTTCTTATTTAGACTTTGATCTAGATGTTTTGGTACATTCATTTTCAGGATTTAGGTTGTTTACTTCCACATTTTTTTAGTTAGTTCTTCGAATCCTTGTTAAACTTTATCGGAACCTATTACTTAGTTATTTAACTCTTTTTCGTAACTTAATGCCTTAGTATTTTTTGGGTTAATCACGACGGTCGAGGTCATGACAAAGTTTGTATCAGAGCCTAGGTTCGTTGATCTTAATATACCAAAACGAGTCTAATAGAGTATTGTGGAATGCTACGGGGACAATTTTACGTTTCTTTGAGAGGCTATTCAACTTTTGAAAATCTCCATATTTTCTCTTGTCTTATTCGTGCTATAACTTGATTCCAATTAGTATTTGTCGATTCGAATTGGTATCTAACCGTCTTCACTCTTATGTCCGTAGATGGTTAATACAAGGTTCAAAAGTGTTCGTCCTAGCACTCCCATCAATGCTCTAGCTGAGAAACATATTATAAGAGATTGTGGTCGAGGAAGGGGTAGTGTAACATCTCACAAGTTTGAATTAGATAGGAATAATCTAAGAAACTAAAAATATTTATTTTTGGAAATAAAACGGAAGTCTGAAAAGAATTGTCTGAGTTAAGAAAGTGAGTTTTGATCATTTTCAAATTACCATAACTTCTAGCTCAAGATGACATAGAGGTAGTTCTTTATGTTGTTGGAAAGTCCCTGAAGATATCTTTCCAATGCCGTCAATTTTGTGCATTTTCGACATCGTATGAGGGAGTTATGCCTATCGGAAGTTGGTTGTTGGATTGAGGAAGGTTTCAATTCAGATTTAAGGAAGGGCAAACTAATCTTTTCACCAATTATTTTTCTAATTCATTCTAAGGGTTTAATTGGAGTAAAAATAAGCCTTACATCAGTTTTAAAAAATCAAATTCACGCTTAGGGCTTGGAAAAGAGAGAAAAAAAAGAAGAGAAAGGAGAAAAGTCAAGAATTGGCCAAGAATGTCAAGAACTTCGAGTGGATTTCGTCGGGGGTGATTTCTATCAAGGTATGTGAGATCTTTTATATTGGGTTAGTTCTCCCACACACCAATTTTTTTCAATCCTGCGATTTGTGAGTTGTTTACATGTTAAATGGTGAAGTTCTTGAAGAAAAATGTTGAATTCTCATTGACTGAATTGTTAGATGCCTATTGTAGTTTGATTCTTGTTTTTCAGTGTTGTTTTTTTTATTTGAATCCAGTGGTTACTGAGGGTACCAATGGTCCCAAGTATTAAGTGAAAGATTTAGGGAGGTTTGGAGATGAAAAACGAATTGAAAAATTCGTTAGACGCACATGGATAAGGCCAGGTGCATCGCACCTGCATTACACCAGAAAGTGGCCTCTGACAGTAAGTCCTGGCGTGGCGCGCCACCAGTGCCCCAGAATCAGGCCTCAATAACTTGAGGCTGGTGCGGTGCGCCCCAAATGCGCCCTAGTCGGCGTTTTTCGCCTAGTTTTCGTAGTTTAGCCTAGTTGAGTCTTTCTAAGGTATATTTAACACTCCAATGATTCCAACTATTCTATATGACTTTTAATCATATATAAATCATTTAGAAACACAAATTCAACTTTCAATCCATAACTTCAAATTTAAGGGAAAGATAGAGCCAAGTCTAGAAAACATTTTAAGTCCTTTCATGAAGTATTTTGCAAATGCATTAACTTGTTTTAAGACTTAAGACTTAAAAGTTAGTTTGATTAAGGACTAAAGATAAGATAGAGAAATTCATTTCAAGTTTTCATGAGTCTTTAAAAATATTTTAAGTGTTGTTTTAAGACTTAAGCTCGAGTTCAGTTCAGAGTAAAGTGAAAAAAACCTTCAAAGACATATATGTGAACTAAGTTTTCCCAAAAGAACTTAAAAAGTTTTCACATTTATAAAGAAAGGAAAATGAGACTTCCCAAGTACCCCCGGGCTAGTTTTCAGTTAAGGTGAAATAAATTTCTGCATGCTTTATCACCTCTGCACTATCTCGATTAATCGCCTTTTGAGCATGCATAATGATGAAGCAAGGAGGGAAACTAAGATTTCCAAGATAGACTTTGAGCTAAGTAATTTTTTTCTATGAGCACTAATCTCAAATCATAGAATAAGTACGTTTTAAAAACATAAGAGTCATTATAATTTTGGAGTAGTATTGAGTACCTATATGGGGGAGAGTTCAGACAAACTCACAATCCCCATAAACCATGTAGACACCATGGGTTAAAAATGGTCATTCTTTTTTTATGAACCCTTTTCACGGTAGACTAGTGGATCCATTAGGCAGTTCCGGTCATATACATTTGGCGGCTATAGGATGCGCTGCTAATGTGAGGTAGGTTAGAGAAACTCCCACAGAAGTTAAATGTATTTTTATATATACATCGGTTTACTTGTATTTTTAGATAAAACTCAAAGTTACTTATATCCTTGTATGAATTCAGAGTATACATCATGTTCTCAACAATTTTACTTTATATTGTACTTGCTTTTAAATTACTTTATACTAAAACGAGTCATTTATAATTGAGTTATGTCATTCATGAGTCCAACAGAGCAAAGGTAAGGGTTTCTTCAAACTTTTTTTCTAGCCCATATTGTTTAGCATTCCAACTCGGATAATCGTACATTCAATGTACTGATTTTATTTAGCCTGCATTGTATCATGATGTAGACACAAGTAACCAGGATTCGTATCATCAAGTGCCTCGTTAATCTAGTTAAACACTCGGAGTCAGTGGTGAGCTTACTTTCATTCTAGAGGAAACATTTATTGCTTTCAGTATTTCTTTTTATAGGATATTGTGGGGTATTTCTCAACGTCCATCTCAATTTTAGAAGGCTTCATAGATAGACATTTAGTAGTTCAATAGTCTTTACCTCATCATTCTTATGTTAAAGACTAAGGTTGCCAATTTGTCCAAGTTGAATATTTAAATCATTAAGACATTCCAGTTATGTTATTGTTCAATTTAGTTAAGTTCCTTGATCAGTATAGTATTGACTATTGTCTTCCGCTAAGTTAATTAATCCAGGTCGAGAGTCCGCTCGAGGCCATCAATGGTCATTGAGTGTCGGCCACGTTCAGGGTGTAGGCTAGGGGTAGAGGTCGTGGGAGATTCGTGCCTGCTGAGAATGAGGTATCGATTGAGAATGCTCATGTACATGGGAACCCTCCCACACATAATAAGGAGGTAGAAGAGGATATCTAGGTTGGATATGATCAGGAAGTTGGACATGAGGAACAGGTGCCAGTAGAGACTACAATTGTTCCTCCCATGAATCCGGTATTAGCTTAACAGATAATGTCGTTCTTGAAGGGATTGGCTGATCTGGGAATGCTTCTATCTGCTCAAGAACCTGCTAATCCCTCTATTGCTGGCGCTGCGCCAAAGTTGAGCAAAACTGGAGGAAATGATGCTTTTTTCTGTCCTTTGTTGGGTCCGGTTATGAAAGGGAATGAGCATACCATGTTGACTAAGAACCTGAAGTTTAATACTCCAGTATTTATTGGGTTGGAGACTAAAGATTCTTATGAGTTCATCTTACACTGTTA
This sequence comes from Solanum lycopersicum, assembly GCF_036512215.1. NCBI lineage: Eukaryota > Viridiplantae > Streptophyta > Magnoliopsida > Solanales > Solanaceae > Solanum > Solanum lycopersicum. The sequence goes on from NC_090808.1 coordinate 56,014,203, forward strand.
TGAGAGTATGCATAAACTGGGTATTTTTCATCAACATGGGGTTGAGTTCGTGTCCTTCCAACTTTAAGGTGAGGCCAAACGTGGTGGAGAGATTAAATGGAATGCAGATCTTTTACCTTACCTCCACTCACTTGGACCTAGTTTCATGCTCTGTTCTTAGAAAAATGTGTGCCTAGAACTTTGAGGGATCGCAAGGAGTATGAGTTTATGGACTTGGAGCAAGGTGAGATATCTATGGCTGCTTATAAAGCCATGTTTCATGCTTTTTCTAGATATGCTACGCAGTTGGTGGCTAAATAGGAGGAGATGATTTGGATATTTATTTGAGGATTGAATTTTGATTTTCAAGTGTTATTTGTCTATATCAGCAGAGAGGAACTTCAGTGAGGTTACAAACTATGTGAAGAATGTGGAAGTGGTGAGGTAAGATAGCCTGTCTACGACGTTAGCTAAGAGTGACAAGAATTCTAGAATCTTTCAGGACTTCTATTCTAAGGGACCCGATAGGCGAACACTGGTAGTCAAGCCAATTCAGCCTGCTATGCCCCCCTCTACTAGCAACTATTTGGGAAACTAATCTTATAATTTTCAGGATAGTCAAAGTGTCGTGCCTAAGACGGATGACAGACCATCTAGTGAATGCATTTTCTATAATTGTGGAGAACTTGGACATATAAGAACAGATTTTCTCCATTCACATGTGTTAGATTCCACACAACAACAATTAAGAGTAGTGGTACTCATGGGGAATGGTAATAATGGACGAGGGCATCCACTAGGTGGTAAATGAGGTAATCATGGAGGTCGTGGAGGTAGAAAAAATGGTAATAGTAATGCAGGCAGAGGTAATGTGCAACCAGACAAGGAGGTAGCGTGTCAAGATGACAGGACTCAATGCTATGCTTTTCCGGGCAAGAATGAGGCGGGGGTGTTTGACGCGGTGATCACATGTACTATTCTTATTTGTGAATGGATGAATTATGTGTTGTTTGATCATGGTTCGGCTTAATATTATGTATCTGTGAGTTTTGCGTCCATGTTTGATATGATTTGTGATGTACCTGATGCCCCTATCCATGTTTCTACCCTAATTAGAGATACCGTCATACTTACCCATGTACATTGTTCTTGTATTATTTTGTTTATAGGTATCCATACTTGGGAAGATTTGATGATTTTGGATATGGATGATTTTGATATTATCTTATGCATGATTTGGTTGTCTTCCTATAATGTTGTATTAAATTGTAATACTAAATCGGTAACTCTAGAAATTCTGGAAAGGAAAAATTAGAGTGGGAATGGGTGTACAATCCTAAGAAAGTTAAGATCCTCCATTCAATCTAGGAAACTAATTTTTACTCATAGCCGGGTTGAGGTTGAGTCTCCCTCTATTGAGCCTATTCCTGTGGTGTCAGAATATAGAGATGTGTTTCTAACTGATTCGTCAGGTATGTCTCCGGATAGAGATATAGATTTTTGTATTGATTTGGAGCTTGCTAATCGTCTCGTTTATATTCCTCCATATCATATGCTCCAGCAAAATTAAGAAAGCTTAAGTCTCAAAACTAAGAACTTCTTGCTAAGGGATTTATTCGACCTAGTGCTTCTCCATGGGATGCCCTAGTGTTGTTTGTTAAGAAAAAAAGATGGGAATATGAGAATGTTTAAATAGTACCAACAATTGAATAGGTTCAATATTCAAAACAAGTATCCCTTGCCTCAAATAAATGATTTGTTTGACCAATTGAGATCCGTATAACATCAATTAAAAATTAGGTTAGAAGATGTGCCTAAGACAACATTTAGAACTCGCTATGGACACTATGAATATTTGGTGATGTATTTTGGTTTGACTAATGCGCCTGCAACTTTCATGAGGTTGATGAATGGGGTGTTCAAGTCCTTTCTTGATTCCTCCGTGATAGTCTTCATTGATGACATTCTGTTTTATTCGAAGAGTGAGGGAATGCATGTCAACCATCTTTGTATTGTTCTAGGCTTTCTTAGGAAGCAAAACTTGTATGCTAAATCTTCCAAGTGTGAATTTTGATTGAAATTAGTGGCATTTTTGGGGTATGTAGTTTCAAGGAAAAGGGTAATGGTAGATCCTCAAAATATTGATGTGGTTAAAAATTGGGTTCGACCTAGCTTTGTGACAGAAGTTAGGAGCATTGTGGGGATCTCTAGCTACTACCGTCGATTTGTAATGAATTTTGCTTTTATTGCCACTCACTTGACTAATTTAACCAAGGACATACCATTAGAATGGAATGAAAAATGTGAGGAAAGCTTCCAAAAACTCAAGACTCTCTTGACTACCGCATCTACCTAGCATTACCGGTGGAAGGTAATGATTTTATAGTTTATTGTGATGCTTCTCATTTAGGATTGGGCGATGTGTTAATGCAAGAAAAGAATGTGATAGACTATGTGTCTCACCAATTGAAGGTTTATGAGCGAAATTATCCAACTCATGATTTGGAGGTTGCAGTGGTAGTATTTGCTCTTAAGATTTGGCAAAATTATCTCTAGGGCGTTAAGTCTGCAGTGTTTACCAATCGTCGTAGTCTACAATATGTATTCACTCAAAGGGATATGAATTTGAGATAGTGAAGATGGATATATTTACTCAAGGATTTATGATATGACCATTAAATACCATTCGCGCAAGGCTAATGTGGTGGCAGATGATCTGAGTAGAAAAGCAGCAAGTATGGGTAACTTAGTTTACATGATGCGGATGGTACACTTATGATGAAAGGAATGATTTGTGTTCCTAGAGTTTATGGCTTGATTCAAAAATTATTGGCGGAGTCCCATAGTTCAGGATATTCTATATGGTGTCACCAAGATGTATAGAGATTTGAAGCAAATTTATTGGTAGTCGGGTATGAAGAAAGACATCACAGAATTTGTGGCAAAGTGTCAAAGTTGCCAAAAAGTGAAATATGAGCATCAAAGGCCGACCGATTTACTCCAAAGAATGCCAATTCTGAAATGAAAGTCAGAAAGAATAGCTATGAACTTTGTGGTTGGCATTCCCAAGGCATTGGGGAAGTTTGATTCTATTCGGGTAGTTGTTGATAGATTGACTGTGTCAGTCCATTTCGTTCCAGTAAGGGTAGATTATAATGCGGAACAATTGGCTAAGGTGTATGTGAAAGAGATAGTGAGGTTGCATGGAGTGCCCCTTTTTATCATCTAAGATTGTGGCACCCAATTCACTTCCAAGTATTGGAGGAAATTGCACAATGAATTAGGCACCCAACTCACTTTTAGTATAGATTTTAATCCTCACACGGATGGACAATCGAAAAGGACTATTCAAGTGTTGGAAGACATGATGACAGCTTGTGTGATTGATTTTGGAGAGAATTGGGATAATTTCTTACCATTATGTGAGTTCTCTTGTAATTGTAGTTATCACTCAAGAATTGATATGGCACCATTTGAGGTGTTATATGAGAGGGGTGTAGATGACCCATATGTTGGTTTGAGGCTGGAGATGTGAAACCTTTAGGGGTTAACTTAGTGAAGGGTGATCATGATAAGGTGAGGAGTATTCAAGATAAACTTCTAGCCGCTCAGAGTAAACAAAAAAAGTATGCAAATCATAAGGTGAGATACATGGAGTTTCGAACTGGCGAAAATGTTCTTCTTAATGTATCACCCATGAAGGGGATGATGAAATTCAGTACAAGAGGAAAGTTGAGTCTGCGATATATTGGTCCCCTTGAAGTTCTCGAATGTGTAGGACCGATGGCGTATAGATTAGCTTTAACCCTTATCTTATTTAGTGTTCATTTGCGTATTTCATGTGTCTATGTTAAAGAGATACCACAGTGACGATGACTATGTCACTAAGTTCGACTCATTAGCTATAGATAAAGACCTCATATATGAGGAGGAACTGATTGCTATTCTTGATTATGATGTTTGTTAGTTGAGGACCAAAGAGATTAAGTCCATGAAGTTTTAATAGAAGCATTGTCCAGTCAAAGAAGCTATTTGGAAGACCGTGAAGGATATGCGGAACAAGTATCCATAATTGTTCATTGATTCAGGTACTACTTTACTCTTTTCTTAGCCTACGTTTCCTAAGTTTTGTAACTCGGGGACAAGTGATGGGTGAATTGATATCTATTGTAACGACCGAGTTTTGTCGTTATAGAAATACCAACGAGGGAAAAATTGGGGTCGGAAAAACTTTTTAGAGTATTTGAATATTTCCCAACCTTGTCCAGGCTTGGAGGAAATTGGAGTCTTTAAGGTGCAAGGAAATTCAATAGAAATTGGTTGACATAACTAACAATTTGGATAAATGAAGTGTTATATAACTCGTTAACGAACCCTTATGATTTTATGGAATTGAAATTGAGTGATTAGAGCTCTGAGAATCCATCTTAGCATGATTGATATTTTTTTAGATTAGTGAAATCAAGGTGTGTTGTAAATTGGGACTTTGGAATTATACGAAGGAGCTCTCTGTTTTGTTTTGAGCCGCTATAGCAGTATTATTGTCGATGTAGAGGGATAGTGACTGTTGTGGCGGCCGAGAAGAGACTTAAAATCGTATATTTTCGCGGAGGGCTCACTATTTTGAAAATGTCGTTGTAGCGGAACTTTAGGCTACTATGGCGTCGCCACTACAATGGGATGAATGTCGTAGCGGGACAGACGTGAATCAAGTCGTTAATAAGACCCCTAAACAACCTTATTTGACACTTTTTGACTTTTGAAGCTAAGAAACAATCCCTAGGAGACTCTAACTCATTTCCGCCATTCTTGAGGCTAAAAGTAAACTTTTAACTCCCCGAATTCGTTTATCGATTCGTAGAACGTAATAGAATGGGTAAATATTTATGGGGAAGGGTTTTTTGATAGAATTTATTGTGGAAACAACCCTAATCTAGATACTAGAGATCATGAATTTGATCCAGGGTCCGTAGAATTGCCATAGTTTCGGGTAATTGGTGATTGTTTGTTAATTCTCGTGTTATTGTGATTGTTTATAGACCAAGAACAATCGGGATGAATCCGGAAAGGGAAGGATCAAATTTCTTAGGGTTTCAAGCTTGTTTTGAGGTAGGTGATGGTTGTGATTCTAGTTTTGTGGGATATATGCATGTTGTTTCTTTATTATGATACTTGTATATGTATGCATGTTGCAATATTGATCACACTTGTTGTAAATAAGATATATGAATGATATTTCCATGAAATCATGATGTAATGTGTGATCGTGATGATATACTTGTGATTGTGATTGTGGTGTGTGAATGGGGATCAGATTGCCACATTTTGGCAAGCTAAATAGGATGGGTTGTCACGTTCCACCATAACTTTGGATCGAGTTGCCACGTTTGACATAACCATGAGATCGGATTGCTACGTTCTGGCAAGCTAATTGTTTAAGGGATTTGAAACAAGAAAGAGTAGTGACAAAATGCATCAGAGTATATTTTCCAAAATATGCTAGAAAATCTTTAATTAGTGATAACATATGTTATATTTTGAAAGCATGAATATCTAATTATGTAGTTTTCCCATAAATTTTATATCACCATCAAATATAAAGTAGTAATACAAATGCCAAATAAATAAACAGATCATTAAACTTGTTCGATTTATTTTCTCAGGTACCTCAAGTATGTTATTTATTTCTATTGAATCATTGAACCACCCATAATTTTTTCCTTTTAAACATCGTATAATTTGTTCCTTTGAACCACTAAACAAGTTTAGGGATCTGTTTAACATAACACATGTGTAATAAGTGTCGGAACTGTTAATCATGGCAAATTTGTGAAAAAGTCGAAGCAAAAGGGATTTAGTCAGATATCATAGAATATATCTATAATTGTGATGCTATTAACCCTTGAAAATATCAATAGCTCATATGTGTTTCCACTAATAAGATTGTTTCAAAAGAGAATGTGGCATAACCTTGTTAGAAATGCCACAGACAACAAATCTAAAGTAGACTTAACGTTCTCACATTGGCTATACTAAATATAAAATAAACAAATTTGATGTGAAGTTTTAGTTGATTTTTGCAGCGTAAATGGTATTTAACTTTCAATTTTGGAAGTAATTTGCAACATCATCAATTTGTGCTTCAATTCTCATTTTGTGATACGAAAATTCACATATGCGACATATTTTTTTGGCTTTTTATTTACCTAGGCATGCTATGATATTTTGACATGTAGCATGATCATATTGATTTAGTCATTTGACTTTGCATGTCTTATCATTTCACGGGACATATGACATCTAACTGACCCTTTAAGATGAAATGATACATTGAGTTATCAAAATATAGACTCATCATTTGTAGCCGAAATCAATAAATCCGACCAGTGAAATTGAACTTTGATTTTTAATTTTTATTTGGCTTAAATAATCAATAAATAATATTTATTTGAATTATTATAACTTAAACTTAGTATAATCCAAATAATTTTATAAGTTTATATTCAATAAATTTTAAACTATTACAGTAGTACTCTAAACATCATGAGAATATACGAATGAATGTATAACAACACCTCTGCGGAATGATCTCAACTAGAAAAAGACGAAGGGAGTTTTTGACCAAAATGAGCTATTTTAAAAATCAATTTACCTAATTAATATCCTACAAAATCAACAAAATTTAACTTAGCATCAACTTTGACTTTAAATAATAAAGGACCATAATATATTTCTTTTATAACCTCAAAGTCACTCAACTATTGAAATTTCATTAAAAAAGTCTTCAATCAAATCTCTTTCGGCTTCAAGACCATCACAAAATTTACTGTCCTTTTCATGCTTGCAATAGCTATTCGCGCCGCTTCTCTCTCTCTTTCCCGCAACTTAACTTTTTCTTCTTGCAACTGCTTCTCCCATAATGAAGCCTTTTTCTTCATCTTTTTTTCATCAAACGCTTTCCCAAGAACTTGTTTTTGAGATTTCATGATCACATTAGCATAACGCTTTTTTAACATTACGGCCCTAAGAGTTTTGTTGTCTTTTTCGAACGTATCAATATCAAGCATCGTCATAACTATCAAGCTAATTATCTTTGGAGATTTAAGAATATTTGACGATGAACAAGCTAACCCTAACTTTTTGTTGTAATATGGATGAATAATGATTGTAAGGAAAAGTATAATTATATATATACGTGTAGTTATCCATTTTACAAAAGGATTACCAAATTAAGTTTCCTAAATTATTTACGAGTAATTATAATATGGAAACTTTTCAAACGCGTAATTTAACAAAATTTTATATTTTCACATTAAATTATTGGAAACTAATTTACACATTGTAATTTCTTTTTTCTCCTATTTGTAGAAAATTATTTTTCATAGAAGCCGTATATTCTTCATGAATGAAGATGTTAGAGGATCATATGAATTGCTTTTAGTAAATTAATTATCGATTTATGTAGCTTCTTCATTTCCATATATTTCTCTTTTTGAACTACTTTTGTATTTTTTTTCTTGACACGAGGGTAGGGCCGAACCTATTAAGGGGTGTGGGCTGGTCGCGTCACCCACGAACTTTGACGAAAATTCTATATATATGGGTATATATATATATAGGATTTATATAAATATACGACATGCTACCCATAGACCAAAACACGCCCGTGGTGCCATGGTAGAAGGGCGTCTTATGAATCCTAAAAAAAGGCTCCAGGAAAACAGCTTCCACTTTTTTCCTTTTTTTTAAAAAAAAATATTTTTTATTGGCTCTAAGTTAAATTATTAGTTCTTTGACTTTTCTTTTATTTGATTAAACATAAAAAAAAAGTGTTCTCTTTCTCTTCAACTTTTAGTAAATCCCTCTTCCTCCAAGTTCAACTTCTCCATAGTGTTCATTGTTCCATTTTGATTTCCGAACTTATGTCACTTTGCCGCCCACTGCCTGTTGTTTGGGTGATATTATTTTCACTTTTTTCCATTAATCCACAATCTTTATAGATTATAAGTTTGTAATTTTATTTTTAAAAGATTTTTTTATTTTTATTTCTTGAGTTCTTTTAAGTTTTAATGAACGGTGATTGATTTCATATTAGACAAACGTTTTGATTTTACTTTGATATCCTAAATTTCTAATGAACATTGTAACTTGTAAGACATTATTGGTTAAAAATTGTGTGATATGAACCATGTTAATTTAAATTAACTATGACTTACCCTATTATATTTGAATTAATTGTGAACTAAATTGAATTTTATTTTTTGTAGGAAAGTGTTCTAATTTTGTGAATTAAGATGAAGAAGTTTCTTGTGAATTTTAATCAATCTCAAGCAAGTTTTAGTTCGAATGTCAATCCTTCTCATTTTATAGATGACCTTAATTTGGATTCACTTGAGGCCGATCCAGGAAAAAGAGTACCAATTGCTCACTATAACCCTCGAATAAAGGATGAAGTAAGGAAATATTATATTCAAAAAGGGCCTTGTCAACCTAAAATGGATTCATATCCTCCAACTGAAATTTAAAAAAGAATGCGTCAATTTTGTAAAAGTTGGTTTGAAGATCCATATTCTAAATGGTTGGAGTATGGGGTGGAGAAAGATTGGGTCTATTGTGTATGTTGTTATTTATTCAAAGATGATTCTTTTTCATGGAAATACAAGTGAGTTTTACACAAAAGCGTATTATAGAAGTTGAAATCGATAAATCTATTTGGCACCCACGTACTCTAAATCTTGGATCCACCACTGCACGACGATTTATCGAAAATAACTTCTCTATTTTTCAAAATAGATATACATACACGCTATCCTCTCTAGACCCCATTGTAAATTTCATAACTAGTTGTAGATAGTAGTATTTCATTTGTTGTGATGATATTAATTAGTGGAGTACTTACGTTTGTGATTACTGGAATCTAGCGAATATGTAGTACCTCCTTATTAGTTTCATTGTATTTAATTATTTCTCATGCATGCATGAAGTTATTTTATATTTTAAATGTTTGATAAAGAATACAACGTAATTCTACATATTCTCATGATATTTAGAGTACTATTGTTATTATTTAAAACTAATTGAATGTAAATTTATAAAATAATTTGGATTATATTAAATTTAAGATATATTAATTGAAAGAGAAAAGTAGAAGTCCTCCATTAAGAGATTTGAGAATGCAAGCAAACTTGAATAATTTTATTCAATCGTAACGTCAACTTAAATACAAGTAAGATGTAACTAACTTGACTAATCCTAAGGAACTACTCTAACAACTTAATATGAAACTATCTTGATTAAAGCTAAGGAACTACATTAACAACTTAATCTAATATTGTGAAAACGATTGAATCAAATAACAATCTGATAAGTATTGATGACAGACTCCTGCAAGTATCTCAACACACTTCTCAAGTTAGGTTTGGTGGATCAATGCCTAACTTGGATAAACACAGAAGGCTTGGGCATAAACTTTCTGAGAGTGTCGGCAATTTGATCCACGAAAGAAAAATATTTGACTATCACTCTGCTCTATTTCACACTGTTTTGGAGGTAATGAAAGTCTACTTCAATGTGCTTAGTCTTAGCGCGAAGACTCATATTTTGTTCAGATATGAGACACCAATGTTATTACAAAAAATGCTTGGCGTTTATGAGATTTGATACTGTAACTCATTGAACATGCTATGGACCCAAGTAATCTCACATAATGCATTGACAACCGATTTGTATTTTGCTTGGGATTTGTCCCCAAGAAAAGTATATAACCAGATGTGGAAATTCTGTCACAAGGATCACCCACCCAATCATCACCAACATACATATATAGATTATTATCACAGTGACGAGAGATTTGCAGACATGATGTTCTTGATGCCTTGAGATATCAAAGAACCCTTTTTACTGCTTTCTGGTGCTCTAGTACTTGTTCATGTAAACTAAAAAATGCATTGTTCATGTCAAGATGGTGAATTTTCCACTTATTTTGAATCGCAATGGACAGAACAATTCTGATGGTGGCTGGTTTGACAACCGGACTAAAAGTTTAATGAAAGTCCAATCTTGGACATTGTGTGAAACCTTTGGCTACTAATCGTGCCTTGTACCTGTCAATAGACGACAGAAGAGTTGGAACGAGATTGGAGTCCACATTGTTTTGGACCTCTGGATAAGGTTCCTTACAGACTTTGGAATCTATGATTTCCCATTTTAATGTGGAAAATTTATTTTTCAATTGTTAAAAGATTTGTGTAAAAAGGAAAATATCTTCACAAAATTGAATATCACGACTAACAAATATTATTGAGTGCACTGGATCAAAACAAAGGTGTGTGTGACGAACAATAGAAACTCCTAAGTAAACACATGGTGTAGATCTAGGTTGAAATTTATTTTGTGTATATGGTTTATTCTGAGGATAAGACAATCAAAAAAATTTAGCTAAGAGTATTTTGGAGGCTCACCAAATAATTTTTTGTAAGGAGAGTAGTTATTTAGGCTCGGTGTAAGAAGTCTATTTATGATATAGACAACATGATGACAATCAAAGAACCATAATTCAGATGGTGGTGAGGCTTCATTGAGAAATTCTTTAGCTATTTCGACAATGTGAGGATGACGCCTATCATATGTGAAAACTCGTTAGGGTGTGTAGGGTGGGGATATTAAATGCTTAATGTTACTGGATTGTAGGTAGTGTTAAAGACCTGTGTATTCACCCACTCCATCCGTGTAAAGTGAGACCATTTTGTGTTTAAAAGAATTTTCCACCAAATGATGAAATTGCAAAAAAAAATGGAAGCAATGTCACTTTTGTTTTGATTGTATATAACCAAATATATTTGGTGTAATGATAAACAAAAATGTAGAAATACAACTTATTAACAATTGGTGATAAAATGGATGAAGGACCTCATAAATCAGTAAAAATAGTTTAAAATGGTGCATTTCTATTTAAAGTGAAACCTATAAATGACAAACAATGAGCTTTATTTGATGAGCAAGAATAACTAAATCCAAAAATTTCTTTCGTGGAAAAAGGAAGGGAAAATTTCTTCAGTACTAGGTCTTGAATTTTTAGGCGTGGATAACCCAAACAACGGTGCCACTGTTGACGGCAATCCTTCGTGGAGGTGAAGTTGGCAGAAGGGGACATATGACCCCTTTGGGGCCACTCATAGAATCCATGTTTATTCTGACTTTGACCAACATTCTCTGAGTTTTGAGATCCTTCACAAGAAAATAGTGGAAAAAATTCGATTGAGGTTAGATTGTCAGAGAAAGACTTAGCAAAAGAAATAAGGTTCTTTTTGATAGATGGAACACAAAGAGTGTTAGAGAGCATAAAATTAGAGTTAGAAGCCTTGATTCGAGTTAAACTAGTGTGAGTAATAGAAATAGTTTTACATTCACCATGGACACTTCCTTAATGCCTGTATAATCTTCAAGATTATCTGATTGTGTTTGACATGATGGATTGCATCAAAATATGTTAGAACAAATGAACAAGAATGATAAAATTACAAGGAATACAAAATAAAACTTGCTTGGCTTAGAGGCACGATAATACGTTTCTTGAAAATAGTTGGAGTCTCTCCCACGAGCAATCGGAAGAATAAATAACAACTCTATCTTCGGGATTAACTAAGCCACAAAACAAGTAGCATTCAAGAATGTTGCTCTTCTATTCTTGAAATTGGTGATTTCACCTTTTGATCAATGTCTCACAAGTGTTTTCAAGGGAAAGTATTTTTGTTTGAATGCTTATCTTTTTCAACCAAAGGAAACTCAATTTATAGGATAAAAAGTTTTTGCAAGAAAAGATTTTTAATTAATAGAATTTATTAGGTTCATGAATTGGAAACAAAAAAACTTGTCTTTCAAAAACCCATAACGTAGAATTAAAAAAAAAACTTCTTGCAAATGTTTGTAGCATAGAATTAAAATAAATGAATGTTACAACTCACATTCATGTATTTGTTATTTCAAAATGGATGAATTTGTTTCAAAATTAATTGAAACACTAACTCTTACAATCCCCCACTTGTTTCAAGAAATTTTATCTTTAAAAAATTCAAAAAATATTTTGAGACATTAATCTAGCAACATGCATCAATAATGGTGTCTTTTGGACTTGAACCATTAGCTAGTGAAGGTTTTTTCTAAATCATTGACTACTTAGTGAACAAATCTTGAACTAAGTGCATCATTGAATGAAGTTGGAAAAATACCCCACGCATATCACTATATTCCGGTGAAAATCGAAATCCTTTGACACCTTACGGCCATGTGTCCTGAATCCTTTTTAGCCAAGTGCTTTAAGATTTCCTGTTAAAATCTTATTGAAGCAGCCTCCACTTCGCACCTAGTGCGGTGAATTCATGAAGAGTAACTTTGCATACTCCGACCAAATAGTCTATGAACTTCATTAAGAGAAATTAATCTCATCCTCCTTTACACAAAGTATCGGTAAATCTATCAAGAGTATTCCTACACACTCCAATCGAAATCGATTTATAGACTTATTAAGAGAACATAATCTCATCCTTCTCTTCAGTAGGAATATCGAAAAAAATTATCAAGATTTTTCTGACTAACTCCAACCGAGATCGGTCTTATAAATTTATGAAGAGAAACGAATCTCAATCATGCACATCTACTTATTTCATTTTATTTTGAAAATGAGAATTTTATTGATGTGCTTCACAATTGTAACTTTACTTGTTTTTCCCTTTGAACCCAAGATTACATCATTAGGTAGGGTTACCATAAAGTACAATTAATTTACAACAGGCTCTATTCCCATCTCATTACAAGTTTCCACCACTAACTCTTTGCCTAGCCCTTTAGACAAAGGATCCGCTAAATTAAATCTGGACTTCACATATTGAAGCGATATCACGCCCTCCTCCAATAATAACCTGACATGATTATGTTTGAGACGAACTTGTCTCGACTTGCCATTATAGCAGTCACTTGAAGCCCGAAATATAGCAGCTTGATTATCACAATAGATAGTTAAGGGTGGTATTGGCTTACTCCACAAAGGAATATTTATTAGCATTGATCGCAACCAATCAGCTTCTTCTCCAGCAGAAGACATAGCTATAAATTCTGACTCCATGGTTGAATGAGTAATACATGTTTGCTTCTTTGATTTCCAAGAGATCGCTGCTCCAGCCAAAGTGAAAATCCAAGCAGTAATAGATTTAGAGTCATTCGGATCAGAATTCCAAGTAGCATCACTATAGCCTTTAAGAACAATGGGAAATGTAGAATAATGCAGGCCAACATCAAATGTACCCTTCAGGTATCTTAAAACACAAATTAAGGCATTCCAATGTTCAACTCCGGGATTACTAGTAAACTTGCTCAAGGTTCCTACTGCGTAACCAATATCCGGCCTGGTACAATGCATGGCATACATAAGACTCCCAACAATCTGAGAATATGTCATTTGATCGAGAACATCACTAGAGTTCCGCATTAGTTTGATGCTAGGATCAAATGGTGTAGGAGCAAGTTTGTCATCAAAGTGACCAAACCTCTTTAGAACTTTCTCAATATAACTTGATTGAGTAAGAGTCAAGCCATTCGCTGATCTTATAATTTTAATACCCAGAATTACATCAGCTTCTCCAAGATCTTTCATTTCAAATTGAGAATCTAGAAAATTTTTTGTTTCTTTGACTCTTTCAATATCAGTTCCAAAGATCAACATATCATCTACATAAAGACATATTATAACACCAGATTTTTCTTGAAATTTGCTAAATATACAAATATCACCACCATTGATTGAGTAACCATTATAAATCATTACTCTTCTAAATTTCTCATTCCATTGTTTTGGAGCTTGTTTTAATCCATAAAGAGATTTAAGAAGCTTACAAACTTTGTGTTCTTGACCAGGAACGACAAATCCTTCTGGTTGTTTCATATAAACCTCTTCATCTAGATCTCCATTCAGAAATGCAGTCTTCACATCCATTTGATGTATTACCAGGCTATGAATTGCGGCTAAAGCAATCAAGAGTCGAATAGAAGTCATTCGACATCCAGGAGGGAGGTCCGGTAAAATCCATGTATTGTTTGACATAATGGAATGCATTTCATCATCAATAGCTTCACGCCAGAAATAAGCATCATGTGAAGCCATTGCTTCAACATAATTTTCAAGATCCCTTTCAACTAAATAGACTTGAAAATTTGGTCCAAAGTCTCTTGGTTTGGCTGATCTTGCACTACGTCTTGGTTGACTTTCTTCCAAAGGTTCAACTATTTTTCTTTTAAGAGTATATATAGAAGAACTTGTATTTTGTTCCAAAGACTCTTTTTTCTTAGGAAATATATGCTCAAAAAAGTTAGCATGCAACGATTCAATATTTTGTGAGGGCTTGGAGTCTCAAGATTCAAAAATCTATAAGCCTTACTGGTTTGTGAATAACCAATAAATACACAATCTACTCCTCTATATCCAATCTTAGTCAATTGTTGATCTGATAATCTAACATGAGCCAAACAACCCCATACTTTAAAATAATTTATATTTGGCTTTCGATTCTTCCAAAGTTCATACGGAGATGAATCATGTTTCTTGGAATGAATTCGATTCAAAATAAGACATGCAGAAAATAAGGCTTCGGTCCACAAATTTTCAGTGATACCATATCCATAAAGCATAGAGTTAACCATTTGAATGAGAGTTCTATTTTTTTTTCTGTTACACCATTTTGTTGTGGTGTGTAAGACATAGTCAATTGTTTCTCAATGTCTTCTTTTTCACAAAAATCAATAAAAAATTGAGTTTAAATATTCTCCACCTTTATCAGATCTAATTGATTTAATCTTCAAACTTAATTTATTTTAAACTTCTACTTTATATGTTTTAAAAGTCTCAAATGCCTCATCTTTTGTTTTTAATGGAAAGACATATGTATACCTTGAGTAATCGTCAATGAAAGTGATAAAATATCTCTTTCCATGACGTGATAAACAACTCATCTCACAAATATCAGTGTGGATTAATTCCAAAAGTGTGGATATCCTTTCAACAGACTTAAAAGGTTTCTTTGTTAATTTACATTTACTACAAGTAATACACTTAGCAACATCCTTTCCACAGTCTTTAATGAATCCATTTTCATCATAAGTTGAATGGATCTAAAATTCACATGACCAAGACGTTCATGCCATAAATCTAAAGACTCCACAATATAAGTAGAAATATTTTCATTTTCAATATTGAGTTTGAACATGCCATTTGTAGCATAACCTTTTCCAACAAACGTGCCTTGTTTAGACAAAATAAATTTATCTGCCTCAAAAATCATTTTAAAACCATGCTTCGAAAGAAGCGTACCTGACACCAAGTTCTTTCGAATATCAGGAACATGCAATACATTTATCAATGTGACCATCTTTTCGAAAGTGAATTTTAGTTCAACAGTTCCCTTTCCCACAACCTTAGCAGAGGATGAGTTTCCCATATGCAAAACTTTATCACCCCCCACTAATTCATATGTCGTGAAAGAATTTTGATTACCTGATATATGCCGAGATGCACCAGTGTCTATCTACCATTCCACTTGATCTCCCGCTACAAATGCTTCTGTGACCATTGCCACCAGTTCATTTTTTGTATTGTTATTTGCCTTTTCTTTCTTCTTTTCAGCTTTAAGAGTTTTACAATCACGTACATAATGACCAATTTTATGACAATGATAACATTCAATCGACTTAGAACTAGAATTAATACGCTTGAAATTTTTACTCTTCTTTGCCTTCAAAAATTTATTATTAGCAGGTTCCTTTTTTATCTTTTCTTCAACAACATGAGCTTTCATGATAGGCTCCCTCAAGATGTTATTGTCGCGGTATCGTGTCTCTTGTTCAATTTGCAAGTGTTGCAATAATTGTTCAAGAGTCAAATCTTCCTTCTTGTGTAAGAGTTTGCTTCTGTACTCTTTCCAAGATGGAGGAAGTTTTGAGACAATCGCACCAACATGAAAGTTTTCATCAAAAGCAATTCCAGTTATAACAATTTTACTAGCTATAAGTTGAAATTCTTGTACTTGTTCAGTGATTGACTTGTCATCAACCATTTTGAACTCCATATAATTTGAAACAAGAAATTTCTTTGAACTCGTCTCTTCTTCTAAATGAATAGCTTTAAGAGTATCCCAAATCTCCTTAGCAAATTTACACTTAATATAATATTGACCATAATATTATTGGACATTCCTCCAAGAATATAATTCTTGCATACGTAATCATCATCTTGCCATTTGGCAATTTGTTTTTTAATTAAAGTAGCCTCGGCCGTTGCTACCTCAGAACTAACAGCCTCAGGACAAGGTTTCTCAAGAACATACGCTAACTTTAATCGTCTTAAAAAGAATTCCATCTTTCCACGCCATCTAGAAAAGTCTTTTCCATCAAATATTTCAAAATTAGGATTAGGCAAAGATGGAACACTGTTCGTTATTGATGTGGATGCCATAGAGACAACTATCTTCAAATTGTTAGAACAAATGAACAAGAATGATAAAATTACAAGGAATACAAAATAAAACTTGCTTGGCTTAGAGGCACGATAATACGTTTCTTGAAAATAGTTGGAGTCTCTCCCACGAGCAATCGGAAGAATAAATAACAACTCTATCTTCGGGATTCAACTAAGCCACAAAACAAGTAGCATTCAAGAATGTTGCTCTTCTATTCTTGAATTGGTGATTTCACCTTTTGATCAATGTCTCACAAGTGTTTTCAAGGGAAAGTATTTTTGTTTGAATGCTTATCTTTTTCAACCAAAGGAAACTCAATTTATAAGATAAAAAGTTTTTGCAAGAAAAGATTTTTAATTAATAGAATTTATTAGGTTCATGAATTGGAAACAAAAAAACTTGTCTTTCAAAAACCCATAACGTAGAATTAAAAAAAAACTTCTTGCAAATGTTTGTAACATAGGATTAAAATAAATGAATGTTACAACTCACATTCATGTATTTGTTATTTCAAAATGGATGAATTTGTTTCAAAATTAATTGAAACACTAACTCTTACAAAATCAAGGATTAGTTTATGAGTGAAGATTCGACACAAAGTTGACCTTAGTTTCAAAGTGATTATGCAATTTGAGTGACACACATCAACTGTGTTACCAATAATTTGGCGAAGTTGGCATTTCACTGACTTCCTAGGTTGTATCCTTTTTTTTTGCTAGGGTACAACTTTCGTGTAGCTTTTTTGTTTTAAAGATTGATTAGGTCTTATGGTGTTAAGGCTGAAAGTTTGTCCTTTGTGCAACTGCAGCCGTGATTGTGGAGGATGATTTATCAAATATTGATGTTTGAGAAAAATTTAAAGGTCCGTGAATTTATGTAATAGCAATTCAAAGCTTATGGTTGTGTTACGCGCCCGTGTAGCTGTAGTGATTTCATGGTACTTATGACTTAGGCCACTCAAGATCTTGATTGCTAGCTCATCATCTGCCACTGGAAAGCCTACTACTTTGAGAGCATCATCAATTGATCTGATCTCCTACAGGTAAGTAGCAACTATCTTAGAGGCCTTTTCTATGTTTTGCAACTGATCTCACAATCTGAAGATGAGAGTGGGACTCCAATTAGCATAATTCGTATGAAGGAGGTCCCATGCTATTTTGCTGAGGATGCAGTTGCAACAGTCGGAACAACGACGGGGTCGACAGATCAATCATGTCATGTTGAATTAGCTGGTCTTCGCAAAACCACATCTCAAATTTAGAATTTGTGATAGTGTTAGCAGTTTGTGTGATAGTGGTTGGCGGAGCAGATTTGACACCAGTGAGATGTCCAATGATCTTGTATCCATTTAGTAGCATCAATAGTTGTGCCTTCTAGGTCACAAAGTTGAGGTTACCTTGTAGTTTGATGGGTACTTGGACAACTGGATTGAATTGTATCACATGAGTTGAAGTTGTGACTATAGCGACACTGTCACTGGTGGTAACAGGTACAATTATGATTTTGATTGGGATAGATATAGCAAAAAAGTTGAATCAGACCTGTAAGAGTTTTAGAGGGGCTCTGAAATCATAAAGAGATTTGAGAATGGAAGCAAACTTGAATGATTTTATTCAATCGTAACATCAACTTAAATACAAGAAAGATGTAACTATCTTGACTACATCTAAGGAACTACTTTAACAACTTAATCTAATATTGTGGAAAATATTGAATCAAATAACAATTTGATAATTATTGATAATAGACTACTACGAGTATCTTAACACTCCGTAGATGATGACTGAAGTATCAGAGGCACAGCTCAACTAAACTAAGGTTCAATTAACCTTCTAAACTCATTTTTTTTTTTGTTATTATACACCTTTATGACTTATGTGGAATCCAAATATCTTTCACGCGCCTCAACTGCGTGGAGTCATGGTGTAACGACCCGTATCGTAGTTATTTAGGAAAGACAAAAATTCACAAAAAATTTGGACCCTATCACACTACAACGGGCTGGATGTCGTTGGCACGGCGGCGCTACAACGGGATAGGCAGGATATAACGTAATTACTAGAAATCCTATTTTCTCCATCTTCCTAAAATATCTAGAGAAGTTGTAAATTATCCTAGAAACCCCAGAAAAACCATTCTAAGCTTGGGAAAAATGAGAATGACATTATAGCATGGCGTTGGTGGAATCTTGCAAATTTTTGGCCAATTTCACATTAGCTAGTCCGGAAAAGTTGGGAACGAAATAAAAAACCCTGTGCAACTATTTGGCACCCATGTAGGTTATGTTTTATGCATTAAGTAGTTGTAAATTCGTGCTAACTATGTAACATATGAAATCAATAATATGTATTATATGTAGACCATCGTGTACCGATTAAATTTCACGGGAAATCATTATAAACGTGATCGGTTTAATCCTCAAGTAGAAATTTTGATGACCTGTTAGGGTTTTTCAGAATAGTTCTTGGATAAATTTCTTCCAAAATAAGGGTATTCTCTCAGGTGGAACAAGACTATGAATGTACTCTATATTTGACCTAGTGAAGCTATGGCATTAACGAGTCGATTAATTAGGAATAAAACCTAAGAATACATTCCAAAGAAGTGCTAGCGTTGAGCTCGATCTAATTCATATTAGGATTCAAGGAGTAATTCATATGTTATGGTTCTGATTTCATGATTGTGTGATGTATGCATGTTCTTGCTTCATTGTGATATTTACATGTGGGTGAATGTTGTAATATTGATCACATTTGTTGTAAATGCGATAGGTGAATGATGTAGCCATGAAATTATGATGTGAATGTATGATCTTGATGATATACTTGTGATTGTGAGTATGTTGTGTGAATGGGGATCGAATTTCCACATCCCGACAAGCTAACTAGATTGGTTATCACGTTCTGGCATAACTTGGGATCGGGTTACTACGTTCTGGCACAACATGAAATCTAATTGCCATGTTCTGGCAAGCTAAGTGTTTGGATTTCATGAGAAGACAAAATACTTGTGGTAAATATGTATTGTGGAGCATGTTATGTTAGTATTTTGCAAGTGTGGAATCCTTGAGGTTCAGTTGTAGGTCGATTAGGTGTGTGCATGTGAATATGAGATGACGTGGGTATGTTCTATGATATATAACTGTTGGGAAATAGGAAAAAAGTCAAGATGTTCCAGGGGCGAGTGATGGATAGCGAGAGGCGCTCGTTGGGATAAGTACCAAAAGAGAGTCTTTTTTTTCCTCTGGATAAACGTCACATTATGAAAGTATTTTTTTTTGGTGATTTGCTAATTTGAATGTGGAAAGACTCCGCATACACTATACATGTGTCGTCGGTCAAGATTTTAGAATCAAAAAAATTGTGTTTCAAATTATTTTATATTTACACATAAGTTAAGACATAATTAAAATTTATTTATATTTGAGAATGCAGTTTGGAGGTTCTCTATTGGCATCAATTTTTTTAAAAAAAATTTCTCCTATTGAAATGAAACAGTACGCTGATAGTCTTTATAATATAATTGTGATTGTTTGAACAGTAATTTGAAGAAGTTTTCTCACGATCACACTAAATTTAAGGAAAATTTATGAAAGCAATTTTATTTAAGGAATGTTGATCAACTCTTTTAGAGATAGTCGGATTCGGAAATAAGCATTAAGAACCCTATTTTCTTTTTTTCCGTGATCATTTCTTTTTTGATAATAGACATCCCTGGCAAAGCACTTAGCTTTCGATATTCAAAGAATTAAGTTATGTTTCCCTTTTTTTTTCATTAATTTAAAGAAAATGAACCTAAATCACAAAAAAAATAAAAAATTATAAAGTCATAATGAAAATCCATTCCGGTGCATTTGCAGAAGGCAATAAACAAAATTGATCAACTATCACCCCAACTCCTTACATAATAATAATAATAATAATTGCTTAAGATACATAAAAGAATACAGAGGAAAATTCAAAATCTTCTCTTTATTGCTAATTACTGTCCAAAAATAATTTCATCTTTTTTTCTTTATCTAGTAAAATAATCTCCCTTATTGGACATGTTTTTAAAATTAAATGATCATTTCGCTGATAAAGTTCCTGTTATTTACAGTTCATTAAGGAAAATTCAAGCCATAGCAACCACAATTTGCTTTAATTGTTGATGATAATAAAAGGTTAATTGTTTTTTAAAATATAAGGTTCAACTATAATATCCTACTTAACCACACAAGAACATGAATAATTAAATAGAAATTATTTACATCATCAGTGCAATTCATTACAATTTACATAGTTATTGGATATAAGTTAATCTCTTTAAATTTTTCTATGATTTACTAAGATTTATTTCGCTCCATTTAATGATGCTTACCCTAAATTGCAGCATTAGACAAAAAAAGACACTGAGGATGCGTTTTGAATAACCTAAAATTCTTAGTAGGTACCTCAGGCTAGGGGTGTACATGACCGAGTTGGTTCGGGTTTTTTAAATATCAAACTAAACTATTCGTGTAAAAATTTTAAATTTATAAACCAAACCAAATTAAATAAAATTCAGATTTTTTTGGGTTTTTCAACCTTGGGTTGGTTCGGGTTTTTCAAATACCAAACCAAACCATTGTGTCGAACTTTTAAATTCATAAATCAAACCAAACTAATAAACTTCGGATTTTATTAGATTTTTGAATTTTTTCGTGAAGTTTGCATACAAACATATAATTAACTTGTGCTCCAAATATTTCTTTAGTCCAACCAATATACAATTATCTAAGGTGTTGCTTAAAACAATAACACAAAATATAGATGAGTATCGATGACACATAAATATTCAAAAAAATAATAATAATGAAATCGCCATATAAAATAAATATTGTAAAGTCATAATGAAAATATTCATAATTTTAAAGTACTAAATCATGCTAAAATAAGTTTAATAAGTATTAGTTACATTATTAAATATTTAAGGAAAATTAAAATTAGATTATCCATTTCAATTGTCTAAACCAATGTAAAACTAAAGAACAAATATTCAATATCGTTGTCATTCTTAGTGTTAATTTGATTTTTTTTTTTGCATTAGTATTAATTTGATTTTGATTTATTTTTTATTATAATTATCAATATCTATGAACTATAATTTATTAGACTATTTCGAATTCTAAGTTTTAAACTTGAAATAATATATTAAATAGATAAAAACTATGAAATCGTATAATAAAAAATTTAAAATGATATCAAAGTAAATATTTTTATGTATAAAATAAAATTTTAAAATTACATATATAATGTCGGGCTGATTTGGTCCCAAGTTGATTTTATTTTTTTAAAACTAAACCAACCCATATATAATCGGTTTTTTTTTCAATACAAAACTCAGGGAAACGAAATCACTAGTCATTTTTTTTTAATTTGACTCATTTTACAATTTAATTTAATTTTTTGTACCCTACCTCATGCTAAACCTCCATTAGAATAGTTTGTAGCCTTTTTTGCAAAAAGCTTTCCATGCAATTAATATTTTTATATAATTTTAACAACCAAATGGAGGGGACATAAAAAGATCCTATCCTATTAAGTTTATTATCCAACACTCTTTACAAAATAGAACAACTATACTTATGCATTTAAAGTACAATTGTTAATGCATATAATCAAATTACGGGGTATTAGTCTTCTTGGCTCTTCTTTGGAAGTTGGGAAAATCCAATTTAATATACTCATTTTAACTTAATTGAAAATGTAGAGTAGTTATTATTGTTATTGTAAGTTTCTCGTATTGATGATGAACTCTTTATTGTTATGTATTGAATTTGAACAATTCGATAACTATGATTATTTAGTTAGTTGGTATTTATTAAATAATTAATTTTTTTTATTGTTGTTGATTGATGGGACAATTTTTTACTTTAAATTAATACCCAATGTTACTTTAGATAAAAAAAAATTCAAGAAATAGGGTAACCTCCGAGGAGGAGATTACCGTTTCCGACTCAATCAAGTGAAAAGTCAAGGAGTCAACATGATACCATTATTTCAGGATAGATTATAATCAAACCTTGATTCTTGCACTTGTATACATAGATAGTGGGTAGATGACATTATCGGAGTTCAGAAAGAAACAAAAAGTATTAGAAATTTCAATGTTAGAGTTGTTGTAGCGTAATATTTTGGGACTTGAGGACAAAAATATTTAAGGTATTTATGAGCCAATCATTATATAATGATTATGACTTATCATAGTATCTTCATTATTATTAATATTGGGTGATATTGAATATAGGTCGAATTGAACCTTAGGAATAGGTTTAATCAGCAATTTTTTTTGAGCGTGGTGCGTTGTTGGTTTTCTAGTCAGTTGGTTTCAACTTTAATAATTTTATTTAATCATCACATTATGACTCAAGTTTTGATATAATGATATACCTAATTAACATTAGATGTATTTTGTTATATAAATATAATTAGATTCATGATATTTGGAGGAATTGAATCATAATCCTAGGTTTAAATTTTAAGAATATGAGAGTTGATGTATATTTGAGTGAGACATATAGTAATAAAAATGTTTTTAGTTTCAAAATCTTATTGTGATTATTTATATGAACAGGTCGGTTTGAGTTAGAAGTTCAACGAAAAGGGAAGACTCAAGTTCTGGAATAATTGTTCACCTATTTTAGGCGAGTGAATTTCTAAACCCTTGCTAAGCATATGGAATTCATGTATTTCCTTGTGGTATATGTTTGGAAGTAATGAGAATTGGTGATGAGTTGACTTGTCCATGTTGAATAATTCTATTAAAGGAAAAGGGTAATAAAAAGATGATGTGATTAATTATTTGTGTGTGATGTTTGAGAATGATTTGAAAGATGTATTGTTTAATTGTTGATGTTCTATAATGATTA
Source organism: Solanum lycopersicum (assembly GCF_036512215.1). Lineage (NCBI taxonomy): Eukaryota > Viridiplantae > Streptophyta > Magnoliopsida > Solanales > Solanaceae > Solanum > Solanum lycopersicum. The sequence goes on from NC_090808.1 coordinate 56,037,573, forward strand.
TATTGTTGTGAATTGTGTATTGATATTAAAATGGTCATCTCTTCATTATTCGTATGAACATGTCATTTTGCATTGATTCTGAGACGTGATTGTGATAACTATTATGTAATAAGAGGATATATCATTTCGAGAGATGCATCATGCGCTGCAATGTATACTACATTTTGAGAAACGTGTCACGCACCGTGATGGATACTATATTTGAAGGGATGTATCGCTCACCGAAATATATGGATGGACAGATATCTCCACAATGAGTTCCGGACTGAGAGACATCGGGTTTGTATCTTTAGGTCAAACATGCATCACTATACTTGACATTGCGTTTCATTTCATTGCACATTTTTATGACTGGTGAACTTGATCTTGTGTGTTGTGGATCTTGTGAATGTCTTTTTATGGAAATTGTAATTGATGAGTACTGAGCTTATTGTTGAGTATATGTAATTTGTTAAAGTGTTGTTTTTGAGGATATGCAATTTGTATGTGTTGTTGTTGAGCTACGTGCTATGTAAGATGTAGTTATTAGGTTGGGTTTGTTTTATGCAGATTCTAGTTGTGGAGGTTCGAATTAGGTGTAAGGCTTGTGTTTAGAGGTTTGCTTGTTGAGTACGTGTGGTTTGATACTCACCCCTTGCTTAAATATTTTTTTGTAGGTTACGAGCCCGTATCTTCATGATACCTTATATTCTCTTCATTTCCGACTTCCTCGATATTTGTGAGGTATTTATTTGTCCTCTTAATGAACCTTCTTACTCCTCTTTATGATTTTATTTTACTTGAAAGACAACATCATTTGACACTTCTGTATTTTAGTTCATTCTAGTATTTACATTAGAGGCTTGTACACGTAACAACAAGGTTTGGAGGGTATTTTTAAGTTGGTTGTAAATTTTCCGCATATTATCGTAATTATTGAGTTTTAGGCCAACTAGTCTTGGTGGCATAAGACGAGTGTCATAAGTCTATTTTGAGTTGTGACAAAATGGTATCAGAGACTGGGTTCATAGGTCTCACGTGTATACAAGTCGAGTCTAAGTAGAGTATCGAGGATCGATACATAGACTTATATACTTAACTTCGAGAGAATATAGTGACTTTTAGGAAAAATCTTCACTTTTTGAATATCAATTCTGCTTACTTGGTCTGATTTTGATTTTTATCGCTCCATTCCATTCTCTCTCATTTATAGTGATGATTCGTGAGTGGTTACTCATGCGAGTAGTTGGTGTTGTGTATGTTTTGAATGTTTGATATGTTATTAAGATGGAAGTAATAAACTTATGGAAAGGATGTGTGGTTAGATTTAGAATGTTAAACAATTTGAAGGGGTTGTGTAAGGTTAGTCACCCTAGTAATGTGAATAGTGTAACCTTGGAAAATATAGTTAGTAAAGTTGTCATAAAATGTATAGGTTACTCTGTGAACGATGTTACACCAATCAAGGTTTGAATCTTTCATGGATTGAGTGTATATAAAAAATGGTCATAATACGACTACTATAATGATACAGATTCTTACTTGTTTAGAGTTAGAGAATGTGTGTAACACCCCATATCTAAAACAGATCAAAAATTAGTTTTTCAAAAAAATCTGCAGGTGCAATCGACGTGACCATCGACGGACCGTATCCTGACCCACGGTCCATCCTGCACAACCGTTGATGAAATCAGAAACTCCCAAAAATTGCAGCCCAAGAAAATTTATCAAGTGTTGGTCGAGGGACAGACTTACGGTCCGTAGGTCATACTACAGTCTGTAGTCCATTACCGTCGATCGAGACCCCCTTTCACCCACTATATGACAAGATCCACGGATGACCAGCAAGGTCTGTAGGTGGACCTACGGTCCATAGGTCTGAACGTAGGTGGGAATTAGCAGACATTTAAGGGGGAAATACAGTTGGATCAACTTTAAATAGTCATAACTCTTAGCACAAAATGAATTAGGTGTCATATGACCTACCAACAAATAGATATTTGAATTATCTTTCAATAGCCACCAACCTTGCTAAAATCAGACCTCCAAGTAAAATGTTGTGCCTCTTTTAGTAAAAGTCTATCAAACAGGCCCAACCGACGGGACGTCGGTCAATCGATGGACCGTCACTCCTGGCCGTCAATTAGTCCGACAGCAACTTTCCAAGGGGTCTTTTGGACCTTTTCCACTTCGTTTAAACCCTAAGTTACGTTATTTTGACCCTAAATTATCATATTGTAGTTAGTTTAAGCATAAAAACATAATTAAAACATATCTAAGTCAAATCATTAAATAAAAACTTAGAAAATTAGAAGCAAGAGAGAAGAAAAAGCTCAAGAACCCTAGTTCAAGAACGCAACAAGTTCCAGCAGTTCCATTCTCGAAACCTAAGTATTTTTTCGTGGATTTCATTACCAGGTATGTGGGATTTCACTAGTGGGTTTCTTTCACCCATTGAGTCCTTAGTTTTCAGTCAAATTCTTCATTTCCATATCATGATTAGACATAGGATTTCTAGAACTTCAACAGAACTTCATGAAATTATTAGTTATATATTCCAAATCAGATTAACATGTTATTATTTAGTTTATTGCATGAACTTCTCAATCCTAGCTTTGTATTTCTTTAGTTCTTGAATTACACATGTTAGGTCAGATATTTCAGACACTTCAGATATACATGCCTCAGTTATAAATGCATAATTACCAAATTAATTGTTGCATTCTCAGTTTGCATCTCGAGTTTTGAGTTATCCAGTATTTACAGAAACTCAGACATAATCAGTTAACTATATAAATTCATTTGGAGTAGCATAATACCGAGTTGGACTAGGATTTAGCGTACCCAATATTCCCAGAACTACTAGCCAAGTAGGTTGTAATTCCCCTCTATGGGCAATCAGTTTATGATCATGCCAACATGCCTTTATACCTTTGGTAGGGTATATTGGGTCCTCTCGATAGGGCGTATACATCAGACTCCACATTTAGCTCATGTGGTTTTATTATCGATTATTAGTAGCTCCCATAGCTCAGTTAGACTCTCTGCATTGACCATTTATCAGTATATTCAGTATTCAGTTTCAACATGTTATAAATTGGTCATTGCATCCTGTTAGCTCAAAAATCAGCATATCATGTTCATATTATTATACTAGTTTTTGTGCTTGTTCAGTTATGTTTTATTTTAGCTTTATTTAATGCTACATGCTCAGTACCTTTTTCAAGTACTGACGTATAGGTGCGCTACATCTTCTCATGATGTAGGTTCAGGTTCTCAGTATCCAGATCACGCATAGATCAATTTTCCGATCTCAAGTTAAGCAGATTCAGTGGTGAGTCTTCATTCTCCGAGGACAACAGTCATGAGTTTTCTTTCATTATTTAGTCATTTAGTTTCAATTTTTGCTAGATTTAGCTTGGGGCTTGTCCCAGTATTTCTAGTCCAGTTTAGAGGCTTATTTCGGACATAGTTAGTTTCACCTTAGTGTTGAGTTAATATTTCTATTGTATTAAACTCATCAGTCTTCATATTATATCTGTTTTAGCATATGGGTATTCCCCATCTTTTCATTATAAGTTATGATTTAGCTTTCGTATCAGTTTATTATTTATAGTATGCTCATGACCATGCCAACAGGATTATCTTTGGATCACTTATGGTCCAAGGTTCCATGTCCACATCACGGGGGTAGATCGGGAGTGTGACAATGTGTTACTCTTGTTATTGACCTGATCTATGAAGGGAGGCATATCTCTCTGGATGAGAAACCAAATAGATTTGGTTGTGTATGTTAGTTACTTAATGAGGCAACAATATGTAGGCCATTTGGGTACAATCTTCTTGAATAGGTATGATATGTTCTGGTGGTGGATTTAAACAGACTTCACAATGTGGTATTAGTAGTATATTAATATGGATACGTTGATGTCAAGTGTGATTACTAACTACTTAAAGAGTTATAAGTTGTATCACATGCTTGTATAATGGGATTCGATGTTGTATTCACATTTGAGGAACCAACTACCTTTTTACTAGAGACGAAGGAGTTTAGCATTCTTTAGAGAAATTGTAGTAGTAAATCATTGGTATGAGATTTATACATTTAGGTTGTGAAATGTATCTCGAAATTCTAAATGAGGTCAGATAATTTTACCTTAAGCTCCAAATGAGTAGATTAATATTTGAATGACAAACTTATGGGTAAAGAAAGTCTTACTGAGTATACTTGGGTGAATGAAATTGGAGAATTTTAGTAAGAAATTGGAGAATTTTTGTAACATGTCTACCTACTGAACCAAATACTTCCGAGTCTTCGACACTTCTATGAATATCTCTAAACTCTTGAATTTTTCTATCATTGCAATATTCAAAAGCATTAAACATAAATAACATAACAATTTATTTGATCTTGAAATCGAAATTTAGAAGAAAACGAAATGTAAAATATAATTTAAAGAACTCGTAAACTTTCATAAAACACTCAAATAACCCAAACCCAATTGTTTCATTTTACCCTTTCGTTCTCTCTTTAGATAATTGTAATGTTTCTGTCTCTTCGTCTCTCTTCTCTAACTCGTTTAGCTCCTTAACTTTCCGCTATATCTCCATCTCCATTGTTGCTGTCTCCATCTTCTCATCGTTAACCTCCATTTTTATTTCCAAAAGGTAAATTTTTTCTCTTCTCTCAAAGTTAGAGTTTTATTCTTTTTTTTTTAGTTGCTTAAGGATTGTTCTCATATGTAAAGGTTTATTTTAGTTGTATTTTCTATGGTGACGGTGACATTGCAATGTTTAATGAGAAATATAGAATTTTGGTATTATTTTTTCAATTGCATAGACATATTTAGTGAAAATAGAGTATTTTGTCGCTGCAGTATTAACTTAATGCAAGTTTTATTGGCCTTCAAGTATTGGAGGAGAAAGAACCTACCTTTATTGCTGTCCAAAGTATTACTAATTAGTAAAAGTTGATTAAAATTCAACTTCCGTGAAATTTTTATTCTCACTCCAATTTATTTTCCCTGGAAAATTTTCCCCCTACCGCCACATTCACCATACAGAATAGGGCATACCTTTCTCCCTCATTGTTGTTGGCTCATATGGTCTCTCTCGCCATCATTGAGGTTTGGAGGATGATAAGGTTTTATAGAAAATATTAGACAATGTACATGGCTTGTGGAAGTTCGAAGTAATTAATCCAAATTAATTGTATTTTTTTCTTATTTATAGATAAAATGACTTCTAAAACACAAATCAAATAAATCAACCTCTAATAAATCAAGTAAAATAACTAAAGTACAAACAATTAGAAGAACTTGTTGAACAAGTCCTTTCAAAAAGAGATGATTTACATTCTGTAGATGTATAGAAAGAAAATGTGAAAGACATAATGAAGAAAAATCAGTAAGAAGTTTTAGAAAAACTATAGCGAAGGAAAATGAAAATGAAAATGAAAATTGAAGAAATTCTTTTAAGGATGATGAAAAAACTGAAAGTGATAAAAAAGATGACGAGGAAGGTGAAGTAAGTGATAAGGTATATGATATTGAAAGTGGAAAAGATACTACAAAACGAAATGAAAAGGATGGTGAAGAGGAAAGAGGATGACAATATTGATGATGATGTTGAGGTATCCATGAGAGATCGTGAGCACAAATTAAAACCTGAGATGATATTTTCAAATTTTATAGTTTTAACGAGTTTCAGGTAGAGATGTGTATAGATAATTCTACAAATTTGACGGGTGATTTTGTTATAATATTAGTCATAGACGTAAAATTCGATGAATTTAGAAATACATTGAGGAATGAAAAATTGGATAATTTCTTACGGTTGTTTTGGACACTTTGATGAAGGAGGGTAACAATGTACACTTTCAAAATGACCATGGTATATAATCTTCTCAAGCGCATAATCAAATACAAGGGTGATGATGATGATGCTTTGAAGGATGACAACAAGAAGATTGATGAGATTTTTTAATAAACTTGAAAAATTTGTCATAGTGACTGGAATGAGATGTCATCCTCCTTCTGAACCTCTTCTAAAAGTTACACCCTTAAAAAAGCTAAGAGAAAATAAGACATCTAAATCAGTTAAAGACTGAAAAGAAAGACAATTGTAAACCAATACAGCCACCAAATTCAACAAAGATAGAAAATAAATAAAATATTACAAGTGAGTTGATAACCATTGTTTCACCTAGTTATAAAGCGAATGATTTGTTAACAGATCTCAAAAACAAAAAGGCTTTGAAAAATCACAAAGGTGATTGTACATAGTTTGATTTGTGTATGTCATATTATGGGCTAAATGCATCAACAATGTTATAGATCTTGAATTGTTTGTGTCTGCTCAAGATTTTAATGCATTCAACTTACCCACGGTGTTATGGTAGTTATTTTTTGTATGTCAAATATTTTTTGACAAAGTTATCATCAAATACAAATAATTTATCTGGATTTCCTGGTAAATTTTCACCTCTAATTTTAGTGTTTCATTCATTTATACTATAGAATAATTTGTTCTAATTTTTAGAATAATTATTCAATAACATAAATAAATAAAGCAGGAAAATTGAAGGTGAAGTATACCATGAAAGCCCAAGAAAAGTCATATAGATTTTTCGTCTTTGATGATAACTTTGTCAACAAATATTTGACAGTCAAGAAATAACTATCATAATCCTTGGGTAAGTGTTGAATCATTCAAATACTGAGGAAGGACAAACAATTCAAGATTTGTGGCTTTGTTGATATCGTTAGCCCATAAGATGACATGCAAATACAAAACTAAGCATAATCAACTTTTCTGCTTCTTTAAAACCTTTTTATTCTTGCGATATGTTAAAAAATCTTTGACTTTATAACCGGGTCCAACAATGGTCAACAACTCATTCTCATTATTTATTTTTCTTTGCCTTTGGTGGTTGACAATTGGCTTGTTTTGGATGTCTTGTTTTATCTAGACTTTTCAAGGGTATAACTTTGGAAAGAGGTTGAGAACATCTCAGTCCAGTCACTATAGCATATTCTTTCATGCCAAAAAAAAAAGAGACCGACATATCACAATTGTTTAATCAAATTTCATACATCTTTTTTGTTCTCATCTAGAATCATCACTCTTATAGTTTATCCTTCGTTTGAGAAGATCATATTGTCATTTGAAAGTGTAATTGTTATCCTCCAATAAAAAAGTGTCCAAAACAACTGGATTTAAAGAAATCGTCTAATTTTCATCCCTAAATGTCTTTCAAAATCATTAAATTTGATGTCCATGACTAATTTTACAACAAAATCACTAGTCAAATTGTAGGGTTATCTATAGCATCTTAACCTGAAACTTGTCAATACTAAAAGTTTTGACAACATTATGTCAGGCTTTTTATTTGTGTTCACAATATCTTATCAATACCTCAATATTATCAATTCTTTTCTCTTCATCATTTTTTTTAAGTTTCCTCTTCAACATATTTCCTACTTTCAATATCATCTTTATGCGTGTACATTATTGGATTGGTTCGATTTTTTAAATATCAAATCAAACTATTTGTGTCGGATTTTTAAATTTACAAACCAAACCAATACAACTCGAGGTTTTCAATTTTGAGTTTTTTCGGTAAAACATTCATACAAACATATAATTTACTTGTACTTCAATTTTTTTACTCCTAGAAAATGCAACTATATAACTTGTTTCTCAAGAAAACAATACAAAATATGATTTGATTAATGACACTAAAATATCCAACAAAAAAATGAATAATAAAATCGCGTTAATCAAATATTGCAAATTAATAAGTCATAATAAAATTGATCATAATTTAAAGTACTAAATCATGCTAAAATATGTTTAGTAAGTACTAGTTATATGACTAAATATTAAAAGAAAGTAAAATTAGATCATATATTTTAGTTGTATAAGTCTGTATAAAACTAAAAAAACAAATATTCAATATTATTATCATTTTTAATGTTGAATTGATTTTCTTTTGCATTAGTATTAATTTGATTTTTATTTAAACTTTATTATAATGACCAACATGGATGGACTAAAATTTTTATTAGATCATTAAAAATTCTAACTTCGAAACATGAAACAAATATATTAAAAGATAAAAACTATGAAAAATATAAGTGATATTTAAAAATTATATCAAAGTAAGTAATTTTACGTATAAAATAAAATTTTAAAATTATATATATAATGTCAGGTTGATTTGGTCTTGGACTGGTTTTATTTAGTTGAAACCAAACCAACCCAAATATAGTCGGATTTTTTTCAACACCACACCAAACCACTAGTCATTTTTTTTATTTGACTCGATTTGAGATTTAATTCGGTTTTGAGTTTGTTTTGTACACCCTAATCATCTTTTCATCTCCTTTCTCACCTTCATTATCTCTAACTTCATCATTAATTTTATTTTCTTCATTTTTATTTTCATCTTCCTTCTCTACAGTTTTTCAAAAACTCCTAACTGATTTTTCTTCATTATTTATTTTCATTCTCTCTCTATACATCTACAGAATATAACACATTATTTGTTTGTGAAATGACTTGTTAAACAAGTACTTCTAATAATATTTGTACTTTAATTGTTTTACTTGATTTATTGAAGGTTGACTCACTTGCTTTTCTTTTGGAATTTATTTTATTCACAAATAAGAAAAAAATTTACAATTGATTAGTGAATAACTAAGAAAAAAATAGCAACATATTTAATAAATACAACATAATATAATAATCAATAGTCTACATATTTGATTTGTTCCAACAGATGACTTGTATGTTATAATAGATGGACCCATATGTTGCAACAAATAAGTCATTTGTTTAATGAAGTAAAAAGATTTGATTTCTTCCGACATATAATTCGTACGTAACAATCAACAACTTATTTATTCAACAAATAAACCATATAATGAAAAACATAACAATAACATTTTTTTTTCACAATACTAATATTTTTATTAATAATAGCAACATAATTAAGAACATCAAAAATACCACACAAACTATATGACTAGTTAAACAACATTAGTCTCATATTTTTATCAATACACTAAGAACACCAACAAAACAAATAATACACATAATATGAGTTCTAAAGTTTTTGAAAACAACCACTCTATAACAACAAGCACATTGAAAATTTGTAACTTTTTAATCACAAAGTGATTATTTAGCATATCGATAAATTGTAACAACAAGCAGATAGAAAAGTTGTAAATCTGATTGTTTTAGAGCTCTAACATGCCCTTGTTCATCAATGCTGGTCCAACAAATAAACTCCTAATTTGTTATACATACGAGACTTGTGTTGCGTCAAATAAATTCCTTGAATCGTCTATATGTTGGACAAGGTTTTCACTATCTTGGACTGTTGGGTTTTATTTGCCCTAAATTTTTTACCATAAATACGATTTCCTATTAGGAAAAGGTTTTGGATTGACTAATCCTTTTCTTGTAGGAAAAGGATTAGGACTCTAAAAATAGAGGTATGTTCCTTCTAACTTAATCAGCATTCACAATGTAGTCTTAAGGGCTTTGAGAGTTTTGGTTAGAGGGAGAATTTATGGGTCACAAGTTTGATATGTTATCACTTGTGTGAACTTTCCATGTATTCCGAGTGAATTGGTAGAGGTTGTTTCTCTCTGTATTTTGTACTCTCATATTTATAGTGGATTGCTCATTTCCTTTGTGGACGTAGGTTGATTGACCGAACCACGTTAAATCTGTGTCTTTTGGTATATTTCTCGTTGTCTTCTTACTCGTAGTTTTTTGAGGTTTGCATTGCTAGATTCCGCATTTACACCTGCGTATTTTCAGTCCTAACAAGTGTTATCAGAGCCAGATTCAACGATGAAGTCAGTTTCAATGGTTCGATAATCGATTATTTTACCAGGTTAGAAGGAGGTGTTCATCTTGGGGGGTGTAGTTCTAGCCGCAACCTTTTTGACAGTAATGAAGATTTTGTTGGAGAAATTGTTTCAGAGAGTTTCTCTGTGTTGAGACATAAATTTTGCAAAGGAGATTATGGAGAGGAGAAGCAAGTTGTTAAAAATTAAATGAAAAAGGTGGACAAATTTATTTTGTCAGAAATTCAGGCCAAGGGAGAGATTTGTTGGGTTTTATTTGCCCTAAATTTCTTACCATAAATAGGTTTTCCTTTTAGGAAAAGGTTTTGGATTGACTAATCCTTTTCTTGTAGGAAAAGGTTTAGGACTCTAAAAATAGAGGTATGTTCCTTCTAACTTAATCAACATTCACAATGTAGTCTTAAGGGCTTTGAGAGTTTTGGTTAGAGGGAGAATTTATGGGTCACAAGTTTGATACATTATCACTTGTGTGAACTTCTCATGTATTTCGAGTGAATTGGTAGAGGTTGTTTCTCTCTGTATTTTGTACTCTCATATTTATTGTGGATTGCTCATCTCCTTTGTGGACGTAGGTCGATTGACCGAACCACGTTAAATCTTTGTGTCTTTTGGTATATTTCTCGTTGTCTTCTTACTCATAGTCTTTTGAGGTTTGCATTGCTAGCTTCCGCATTTACACCTGCGTATTTTCGGTCCTAACATGGACCACCGACTCTCCTTTGCATTACCATTCCCTATAGAACCTCTATTTCCAACCGTTGGTTACCGCTTAAAAATTCTTCATCTCGTCAAGATGTAGATTGTTGCTTTTGCCTTTCTGTTTTTGTTGTAGCATTTTTAGCAACTATTTCATTTGTTTCAGCAATTGTTGAAATAATTACAACAATTATTGAAATTACTATTGCAATTGCTATTATAATTACAACAATTGGTATAAAATAATTGTAAAAATGCAACAGCTAGCAACTGTTTACCATAATTATTTTGTAGTTTTGAAATTAACTTTCAAAATTATCGAAAGATAATGAATTTATTTTTTGCGTTATCAAATTTTGATTTTTTTATTTTTACATGTAGATTGTGTATGTTTGATTTATAACTAATCATCACATATCCACTATATTTTTGTTGTATAACTTCTTATCATATCCCATTCTCATTTTCTGGCTTTTTATTCTATAATTTGTGCTAAAATCTATCGAAGAAGAAGTAAATACTAGCTTAGAGAAGTCCATAGAAGAAGAAGTTGAAAACACAAGATTGGAAAATTCTATAGATGAAGAAAGAGAACGTAGAATGGGTGTGTTTTTCTACAAATGTAAAAGGAGATTATAGAGGAGAAACAATATGATATACCTATTTCATAGAAGGAGACATTTTTTTATTGCAGTGTTTTCGGGTCAGTCCTTCAACCGATACTTTCTTTGGGAAGCCGATTAGGTATGAAAATTATAGTTTTGAGTCAATGATTGATATGTATTCAGATTTAAGAAGTTCTTTACTCTTAATTCGGGATTATGTAAGTTTTCTGATTTTACAAAGATTTTATAAGAACAAAAAATGAACATATTCTTCGATCTTCTATTTTGATAAACTACTTATAACTTAAATATGTGAGTATTAGATTTCAAATGAGTACAATTTATCAACTTCTCTGACGGAATTTATAGCGATTGAAAATCAAATAAGAAGTTGGATAAATTATAGTGACATGTCGTTTTGTTTAGGCAGGAAAAAGTTTGTTATCATCACTAACTTAAATTTTCACAAGGTAAATATGTATGTTAATGAAACAATGTCAACCAAGACAAAAAAGAGACGACAAGATTTGGAAAGAGTTGCCAGTAAAATGAGTTGATTAGGCATTTCAAAATAAAAGATATTAGTAAAGGTGTAAAATAATCATTGTGCTTACATTCTTTTGTTCATGATATTCTTTGTGGAAAAGATTTTAATAAAAACTATTTTACAAAATTTTATTTGTTCTCGGGCGATAGAGAAACATTATGTATTTATTCGTGAAGTCGTATTAAGTAGGACATTACAATTAATCATCTATTGCAAGTGGTGAAACTCTATACGAATATCACCAATCTTTATTGCTTTTCATGGACATTTATGGTGAACTTTATTTTATTTTAGTCCATATTTAACTTTTTCATTATTTTTGGGGGCATTCAATGTTTTGATCTCTTTTTGAGATTATTTTATGTGGTGTTGGACATTTTGAGGTTTGTTTTGCTCTGAAAAATATATAAGGTGTTTTCACAATAGGTGTCTTCACCAAGAATCTTTGGATGGCTTTTGGTGATTGCTAGCATATCGATTGAGATTAATAGTTATTTAATCCCCTTAAGGATTTGGTAAGTAACATTCTTTAACTTAATAAACAAATGTTGAATTCTAATTCTACTTTTTATTGTCTTTCGGATTTTGTTGTAGCATATTTAGCAACTATTTTCATTTATTTTAGTAGTTTCTTAAATAATTACAATTATTTCTGAAATAATTACAACAGTTGTTGTAATAATTTCAACAATGGCTATAAAATATTTTTAAAAATGCAGTAATTGCTACATATGTAATTGTTAATCCTATTTGTTTTTATAATTTTCAAAACTAATTTTTAAAACTTTCAAATGGATAATGAAATTATTTTTATATTTACCACATTTTGATTTTATTATTTTACATGTAGATGGTGTATCTATGGATGATTTCTATGCCTAGTAAAATGGAGATGAACTTTTTCACTAAGTTTATACCCTAAAATTAACTAAAGATGATAAAATTATAAAGTCTGAGATGAAATTGAAAGATGTTGTGGCTATTAAAAGGGATAACCTAGTTATTGAGCATAATTTTGATGTAGGAGGATCTTCTCCGAATATCGAGGGAGCTTTTAGTTGTGTTAATGGTGAAGAACGAGAAGGAGAATTTACTTCAAATGTTAATAGATGTTCTGATGGTGTTGATTTCGAAAGAGAGGAGGATTTGATGATGATAGTAGTGATTTTGGAGTAGGAAGATTTTCTTCGGTCGATGAGAATATTTCTTGGCCTAAAGAAATCTCATCCACTTAGAAGGATTTAATAGATTTATTGAATGCTAAGATAGAGTCTTCTAAGAAAACTATCGTCACTATGAATGTTAGGATATAACTTTTAGAAAGAAATATTTTCATAATGATGACTAAGAGAAGTATCATGCCATCATCAAGGATCTCTCACTCATATACTCATAATCATGTTAAAGAAAAAAGAGATAAATTTCAAAGACATTGTCAAGTGATAAAAAAAAATAGAAACATGTGAATGAGTCTATTATTGAAATAGAAAGTTTATCCATAGTGAAGGTAAAATTGTATTCCAACAATCTTTCTAATATTTGTCTTGTGTGATATTACTTCACTTTTACACATGAAATTCATATTTTTGTTGAATTTCACATAAAAAGTGAAGTATATAACACAAAGACAAATGTTAGAAAAAATTGTTAGAATACAATTTTACCTTCACCATGCATTATCTCCAGATACCAGTTTTTTCTCAGTAATAACCTTACTTTGTCTCTTTATCTTTTTTTGAACACTTGACAATACCTTTAAAATTTGTCTCTTTTTTGTTCTTTTCGCATTATTAGGAGTATATGGGTGAGAGAATTTTTGTTATGGTCTAACACCTCTCTTAGACATTGTGACGATAGGTTTTTTTGAAGACTTTATCCTTGTATTCATGGTGAAGATATTTTTCTCTAAAGACTCTAACCTAACATTTAATAAATCTATTGAATCCTTCTTGATGGATAAGGTTTCTTGAGGATAAGGAATATTCTCATTGATCGGAGAAGATTTTTCTATGCAAAAATCACCACTTATATCACATAATACTCCTTTTTCAAAATCAGCATCAAGAGAAAATTATCTTTCTCCTTCACCACTAAGAGTTCTCTTAACATTCGGAGAAGATTCTCATACATCAAAATTAAGACGAACAACTATACTATATCTTTTTATAGCCATAACATCTTTTGAATCAATTCCGATCTTATCATAAATAGTTAATTTCTTAGGCACAAACTTAGTGAAAAAAAATCATCTCCATTTCACACTGTGTAGAAATAATCCATGGATGCACAAATCTACATGTTAAAGTACTAAATCAAAATGAGATAATATAAAGTTAAATTCATTATTTATTTTGAAAGTCAGATTCTAAGACTAAAAAATAAATTAGGATAAACAATTACAGATATAACCACTATTGCATTTTTGAAGTTATTTTATAACAACTGCAGTAATTATTTCAGCAACTAATATTGCAGCGACTGCTGCAATTATTTCAGCAACTACTAATAAATGAAATAGTTGCTAAAAATGCTATAGCAAAAACAATAGAATTCAATGTTTGTTAATTCAAAAGAATGATGCTTATGAAATCCTCGAGGGATCAAACAATTCATTAATTTCAATTGATATGTTATCGGTCGCAAAAAGATAGTTAATTGTAATATCATAACTAATATAGTCCTATAGATAAGCAGAAAATGCTTCTCTATCAGCCGATATCATCATACACATCCACCTTATGGCAATTTAAGCCAATGATGATAGCGAACTTTTTCATGCTAAAACAAATTAGTATGCCTTTATAATTATCTGATCTTCCTCTTTTCGATCGATATAAATTCGGCATTGAAAATTTTGGTATACTTATTTGAAGTTTAATATTCACATCTTTAAGTTGTAAGTAATTTTCGATAATAGAAGATCCAAAGAACCTTTTCGAATTTTTTTTAACAGTGAAAGAGACTTTGAATTCTAGATACAGATTAACCCATCAACTCAACACTGTAATATATGCATACCTAATCGGCTTCACAAAGAAGGTATCAAATAAAGGACTGGTCGGAGAAGAGTCAACAATAAGAGATGTCTCATTCTCTAGAATAGGTATATCATGTTGTTCCTCCGCAACCCCTTCACAAAATTAAAAAAAGATTTGACTTGACACCCATTTCAATTCTCTCTTGTGACTTGGGTTTTTCATTTTTTGCTAGAATTTTGTAAAAATAAAAATCAGATTTCCTCATGTTGTAATTCAAACTCCTGCCATTGTTATACATGTTTGTGGTTGCATTGATTAAGGAGGAGGAGAAAATGGATATCGATTAGTAAGAAGCCCATGTTTTGGATTTTTTAGATGGATATATCACATAAATATACAATATTAAAAAAAAATTACTATCTATGTCAATATATTTTTTCTTATTAAATATAATAATTTTTTAGAATTAAAAAATTGTATTGTTTATCTTCCTTCGCCTCTTTTTCTATCTTTTTTCTCTTTCCCCCTTTTTTTCTTCTTCTTCGTCGTCTCTTTCTGTGTCATTCTTTAAGTTCCTCTTTTTTTATTCTTTTTTTAAAAAAAAATTTCATTTAAATAGTTGTTTTAAAATCAGTTGTTAAATATATTTCACTAATTTTATCAAAAAACACGACGAGAAGAGAAATACAAAAAACAAAAAATTATACTATATCATGTTCTTAAACAGAAATTTTAAATCGTTAAAATCATAGAAACAAGAGTTCATCACTGATGATCATTATAAAGATCCAAATTTTGAATTTATTATTGGAATTTTACAAATTTGTGATTAGTTTGAATAGGTTTTTTCTACAAATAATTGAAAATATCATTTGGAGTTTATATCCTAGTTTTAAGAGGGATTGGTAAGTTTATAATTGATTTCAAGAGAAATATTAGATTGAAACTCGAAAAAGGTGAAGTTTGTGGTATTAGATATGTTTCATAATTGCATTAAAATTGTATTAAAATCACGAACAATACATTTGTAATACAGATTACAAACTTCATTCCTTTTTAGTGATATCAACCAAAACAATTTAAGTAACACACTTGTAATACATTTATAACATATGTGGAATACATTTATAATACATATGGCAAACATCACTAATGTTCTTAGTGATACAAACTAAAATAATTTATAAGAAACATATGATACATGTTTTATTTTTGAATAATACAAGTTTAATTGAGTGTATAGATTATTGTCTTGTCTTTCATTAGTTACGTTTTTCATTTATTGTTAATTTTCTCTTCTAACTCAACTTTAATATGTGTGTAATACATTTTTATTCAACTTCAATTCATTTGACAGTTTATTATGTTGCTTCATTTGTTACAATTAGATTACTTGTCTAATTAGTTATTATTATAAGTTTTATTCAGTCTATGAATCATTGATTGCACTTTCGTTTGCAATTAATTTGTATAGACAGTTCCTACAAATAGTTGAAAATATCGTTTGGAGTTTATATCTCAATTTTAAGAGGGTTTGGTTAACTTTAGAATTGATTTTAGGAAATATATTGGATTGAAACTCGAAAAGAATGAAGTTTACGGAACTATATCGCATTTGTATTAAAGTTGTATTTGATATGTTTCACAATTGTGTTAAAATTGTGTTTAAATCATGAACAACATTTCCTACATTTATAATACATATTGCAAACTTCACTCCCTTTTTAATGATACGAGCTAAAATAATTTAGGTAATACACTTATAATACATGCACAATACTTTTTTAATACATATTGCAAACATCACTCACATTCTTAGTGATACACATAAAAGTAATTTATAATATACATATAATACATGTTTTATTCATGAATAATATACTTATAATACATATGTACACTTAATTTTTTTTACGAATACCAACGAGAATAATTTAGGGAACACACTAATAATATATTTATAAAACATACACAATACATTTTTAATACATATTGCAAGTTGCAACCATCATTCATTTTCTTAGTGATAAAAACAAAAATAATTTATGAAATACATACGGTATAAGTTTTATTCATGAATAATATGAGTTAATTCAGTTTATAGATGGTTGTCTTGTCTTTTATTAGTTACTTTTTCATTCATCCTTAATTTTATCTTCTAATTCAACTTTAATATTGTGTAATACAATTTTAAAGCAATTGAATCTATGTTGTAATTTTTTTATTTATTTGTTATTATGGGGTTACTTGTTTAATTCATTATTAATACAAATTTAGTTTACTTGTGTGTAATACATTTTTAATTTAACTTTGATATGTGTATAATATATATTTAATTAAAGTTTAATTCATTTTGCAATTTGTTATGTCTTTTCATTTGTTGCGATTAAATTATTTGTTTAATTAATTAATTATTGATACAAATTTTATTCATTCCACGATTATTGACTACTCTACGAAAGAAAGTAGAGAGAAAAATAAAAGGGAAAAAATAACAAAGAGAGAGAGAGAGCGAGAGAGAGAAGCAAAAACAAAGCAGAAAATAAAAAACAATAAAAAAAGTAAGAGAGAAAGAGCAACAAAAAGAAAGGAGCGAGAGAAAGAGAGAAAAATTAAAAAACTGAAAGGCAAAAAAGAGAAAAAATCGAGAGAAGAAATATCTAATAAAATATATAGTGTTGTTTTATATTACTATAGATGGTAATAATTAAAGAATATATTCAAAATAAGTAATAATTTTTTAAAAGTGATCCGCTTAAGTAATTAATCCTCTTTAGATTGACCCATTTATATAAGCCCACTAAATTCGAGGCTAATATCTCATTTTAGTGGAAGGAAAAAGTTTGATGTCAAGAAGGAACATATTTTTTTGAAAAATAATTGAGTTTTTTTTTCTTATTTTTTACTATTTGGTAAGTAAGCAAGGAAATATTATTGTAAGAGCATTTAAATGTTATCTAGAAAAATAAAATGGAGGTGGTGTGTGATGGTGTGGGAGGTCGGAGGTGGTGGGGGTTGGGGGCATTGGGTTGGGTGGGAGGAGATAATAAAATTAAAACGTTTCCTATGTGACTGTTTGCAACAAATTTTAAACATATAAAAATAAATAAACCTCACAAATAAAATATGAAGAAATGTGATTTTATTAATCAAGATAAATTGAGAGTACAATTCAGTTGATCCCTTGATTCAACTCTCCTAGGATTTATCCGTGATTCGAGGGGAGTTTTTCTCGAACTAGGATGATATATATTTGACCTCTCTATATGATTAACCTATCAATTTGCTGAGTATTCGAGATCTTGATCTCTTTATGGAATTTACGATATGTCTTTTAAAGAATTTAATACCCTTTATATAGGCATGAACTAGAAATTAGGATTGAGTAGTCTCCGGATCCTAATTTGAGTTTAACACAACTTGTAGAGTTCCAACTCGAATTAGCACATCTTGTAGAGTCCCCCAAAATTTCAATGTCTACAAATGCCCCTGTTTCAAGGCTTGTCGGAGTATAGACTTGATGAAACTCAAGACGACGCTTGAAGTACTCCTTCTCCAATCTTTGCAGCTTCAGATTTTCAAATTTCATTTAAGAGAGAAGAGATGAAGGGCATATTTGGTCCCACTGGGCGTGCCAATCTGTATGTGTCTAATGTTTCAATCCTGAAATACAATAAACAGGAAACAAAAAATTGCAAGCAAACAATAATATTTGTATTTGAATTAATATCAAGGTTACAATCTATATAAAGTATCTCAAAATATATGTAATCCCCTGATTCTTTTCTTCACAGATGTTCTTGATTTGGCGGAATACGTGTGGCTCAACACTTGGAGCGAAGACTTTTTGTTTGCGGAAGACTTGCATATCACAATTGAAGAGAAATTATGTATTCCTGTGTGTATGTATTTCGTCTGTCTCCTCTTTTTTTCTTGGTCTTATGAAGACCTCTTTATATATGTTTGAGCTAGGGTTTTAGGGATATTTTCGTCCAAGCAATTTTGGTCCTTGGACTTGAAGAACATATGGATTGACCCAAATATAATTTGAACTTTGTCAATGTATCATTAATTTCAGATTTGATCCAAATTTAGTATGAAATTATCAATAAAATTTTACTGTCTACATTAACATCTCGAGGGTATGCTAAATATATCCGAGGAAAAACTTACCATCTCATGTACAAAACTAGAATGGAGGCGGTAGTGATATGGTAAATTAAAAATGTTAATTTACCTATGTGACATCTCGAGGGTAGTGATATAGTAAATTTTTCCTAGGATAAATTTACCATATCACTACCCCTCTTAACACTCATATTTTATCCTAGGAGAAGTATGACTGCTAAGAGGGGTAGTGAGATTTATTCTAGGGGGATATTGGTAAATTAGAGTGGCTAATGAGATTTTGTACCTGAGATGGTAAATTTATTGATATAGTAGAGTGGCTAATGTGATTTTGTACTTGGGTTTGATCTGATGACTACTTAGAAGTGACCGGGCTTCCATATTACCCTTATTTATAAGTCAACACTTAAGACTAACACTACAATTAAAGATCGTACACAAAGTTATCTGAGTGGACTATAAATGTTTACCTATTTCATTGGCAATTTTTTGCTATATTTTTTCGGGCCTATTTTCTTAATACGTGTATATGCTTTTGTTTTCCTGCAAACAACGCTTTGTGAAAGCACTTCATAGTTCTTTCTCCTCCTGCAATCTCTCCCCTTCCTGGTGAGCTTCTCTAACTTTCTGTCCTATTTTCCTCTCTATTTTTTTTTTCATTTGATTTCTCATCATCTTCCTTCAAGAGTTTTGGTTAAACTTTGTTGTGCTGGGATCGAATGGACATAATTCTTATGTTTAATCCACTTCTTGATCTCATATGCACAAGAGTGTAGACCCAGTGACAAATCCAATTATAATAGGGTACAACAACAAAAAAAATCTTCTATCACATACCTGCAAAGAGCTTGAAATTCAACTTGATATAATGTATATTTCTTGGTGTTTCTTTTTCTCCATTCATATATATATACTCTTAATAAGTGTAAAAAATTTCACTTGTAAACCCAATATTTGCATAATGATATAGCAATATTTATAATAATGTCTAAACAAACAGAATAGTATTGTTTTCCTTTCTGGTTCTTCCTTTATCTCCATATTCTTTGTATCTTTCTCATTTGGTGCATTTACAAAATATTCTCGATTTTGTATGAAATAATTACTTTAGTAAATTTTGTTATTTAAAAAATTCATGAAAAATAATTCATATTTTTACTAGCTGATTTATCCTTTTGGTTCATTTGGATTGTTCAGTGTGCAGACAACATATATATATATATATATATATATATATTTGACATAGGCAATTAAATTGTGGCACTACACTAGGTATGTTGTTGTTAGTAGAGGTGATAACGTTGAAGAGTGATCATGTTTGTTGAGCTTTTTCTAGAAATATCAGATGTAATAGTTCGCTCACAATATCATGGAAGTTATCATTGTTTGTTCCTTTGCTGCTAAATTTATGTTTTATTTGTTGAAATACATAAAATTTTAGGTAGCAAAGAATTCTTTTAGCAACCGTCAAGGGAGTGGAGGTAGGAGCTTCCATGAAGCGACTTAGAACTCCAACTGGAAAGAGTATATCTGATCGCGTACATGTCAAGTACCTCAGACTTCCTATGAGACTCTTGAACAAAGTGAAATCTACTTCTTCTCCATCATCAAACTTTGACAATTTTGTTCCTCTTTCCATTGGGGTGTTCACAGGGTTGCAATCAAACATGTTAAATTTCTTCAAAATATCCCTTGTATAGCTTTCTTGAGATATGAAGATACCTTCCTAGATTTGCTTCACTTCTAGGCCCAAGTAATATGACATGAGCCCTATGCCCGTCATCTCAAACTCAAGGGACATAGCTTTCTTGAAAGCTTCAAATAAAACTGGGTTGTTACCCGTTAGAATGAGATCATCAACATAAAGACAAACAAGCAGAATATCTTCAGTAGTATGAACTTTAATGTAAAGACATATTTACGGACACAACGAGTAAACCCATTGCCTTGAAAGTTTTCACGATCGGAATCTAGACCCACACGAGGATGGCGTCATTGACCTCTCAGAGGTCGCATACAAGTAAGCATACGTCATTCTTACTTCATCTAGGTTAATTTTAGCTGAAATTTGAAACTTTTTTTTTCCTAACATGCTTACTAAACATTCTATTACATATATAATTGTTCACCATCAACCATCTAACATTAAGATCATCAAATGAAAGAAGCAGTTTATTATAACGATAAAGATGTACTTCCCAAGATGGCACCCATATAATGTCTGAACAAAAACGGGAAAGAACTGCTAGTGGAGCATACTCCACTAGCTGAAACCTACAACTAAGCTAGAATGTAAATGGACAATCATCCTCGAAAGCATGAGGGCCTACCAAGTACGGAAGAATACTCGATGTCTTGATAGCTACAACATTGATCCTATAGCTCTAGCGTTCACCTGTGCCCGCACCTAAAAGTTTAGAGTTGTATAGGATTAGTACACACTTGTACTAAGTATGGGTGTATGCAAGCACACACCAAGTACATGCATGAGTAAGAATAGCTCTTTCCTAGCAACATGATTATAACAGGTCAAGTCAGTGGACTTGCCAAATTGAGATTAGGAATGTGAGCGAACTTTACAAATTTGGATTAGGAAAGTTTATGAACTTTCAAATTTGGATTAGGAAAGTTATGCCATGAGAGTAATATACACCATCATACTTAACATTTTGCACACAACACACAACAGCGTACACATAGCAAATATCATAATTCATATAACACATAACGTTGTTCATATCACTTATTCATATGCCATGAGACCTTGGAATCATAGACTTGACATTAAGACTTCCCAAAAATTACGACTCAACATATGGAACCTCAATTAGGGAGTCTCCATTAGCAAACACAGAGTCTGCTTCATTCATTCATACGTACTTCATTTCATTTTGTTCGTAGGCTAGTGTGAACACCAACTATACCTAGAATGTAGTTTAAGACTTTTATCGGGTTCGCTGTGCAATGACAAAGAATGACCTAATGTCATTGCTTGAGTTCAACTCACCTCTCGATCATCCTGCCCTAACACATTTGGTCCCATTCATTTCATTATGTGCATCATTTGAGGATGAACTCATTCATTCATTCATTGTAAACTTTAACATTAACCGACACAAATCATGTGAGAATCATGAAATCTAGTGTCATGAAACCCCACACCGAAAAGTGGTGGAATCACCGGCCAAAGTGACCCAAACATGCTAGAGTACATGGGAATTTAACCCATCTAGATCCCTATATTGGCAGTATAGGTTCGAAGACTAGGATATATAAGGAGACCAATACCCGGCATGCCAGACAGTCTCATCTCATGATAGTTACGTGAACCTCCGTCCTTCCCGAAAGAAGGCATCACAACTCATAGCTAGTCTATTGCTGCTCAGTGTAAAGTTCCATTACATTCAACTCATATGTCATGGAAGGTGATTTCTAGTATGAGGACATCATAGCTCAATAGATGATTTCTCATCTCATAATTAGTATTAAGTTTGTTAATCTCAATACTTTCATTAGAGTGTTCATAGATACTGGTCTCTTCATTAACTTTACACTCTCATAGGTGAGTACATTTTGGTAACATTTACTTAGGCTCATTTGTGATTTCTCTCATCTTTTACATTAGCCTCATATAATGTTGTCACCACATTCATTATCATCAGCACATTTGCTCTTCATAGTTACTCACCCCTTTTACGTGAATGTTCATTTCATCATCTGCCAATGCACTTGTCCATTTGGTGTGTTTCACACTCTTACTTAAACCTTCTAGGGTTTCATCATTTCATTGTTCATTTCATCATATGGCAATGCACTTGGCTATTTAATGTGTTTTACACCTTTTTTTAACCCTTCTAGGGTTACATCATTTCATTATATACATTTTAGGTTCACTTATTTTTAAACGTATGCTAAACTTATGGGTCTATATATACAAGCCATGAGGCTTCATTCATAGTTTGTTAAGTGATTCATATCTTTCTAATATTATGTAATGCAAGAATTATGCATCTTATATATATGTCTAGATATCGATTTCGATCTAAGTAGGCAACATTATTCTTTAACATTTAATTCACGTATGACTTGTGTATCAATATGAAATTTGGGCAAGGGAACCCGGTTTTCAAATATCTTGAACAACACTTACATTTTTTCATTCATTTTGGTTTGATCCATATCGACCTAGATGTATAGTGCAAAGCACACAACTTTACTTAAGCTTAGCAAACATGTTTCTTTTGTCTTTTATTAAAATTTGTAAACACTTGAGTGATACAATTGGAAAGAAAAGAGAAAAGAAAAACATCTAAGTGAAGGTATACAAGTTGAGACAGTTTGAAGGTAGAAATCTGATTTTGCGCGCACGCACACATACACACGCGCACGCACACGCGCACGCACACACATATTTAATGTTGTCTTTATGAACTACTTTACCTTTGTTAAGAGAAAAACTTAAGAAAATTAATAAAAAAAAGTCTTTAATATTGTCTTTAAATATTTTTGTTTAAGAGGAAGAGTTGTATCCTAACAATTCACTTCATATATAAACTAGGGGAAGTACGATTCATTTCCCCAATACATTTGTGAAAATATTGAATTAATTATATTCAAAGAATGAAACAATATAATTACTCTTTTAATTATTGCTCGTTAAGAAATGTTACAAGTGTGTACCAATTCACACATCAAGGGTGTATAAAAGTTTTTGAACACTAAAAAAAACCTTATTACAGCCTTCCCATTTCACAAGGCCGTTTTAGGGTTTTGATTTTTTTTTCTTTTTCCTTTGCTTTTGAATTTTATGTTTGTCGTGTTTGTCTGGGATTAGCAGGAGTAACAGTTTAGTCAAATCCCTAATCTCTCTGGATGTTCTCAAATTCAATCAGGGCTTTTTGTTAATTGATATATTTGTCCTCAATTCTTAAAAAAATGTTTTTTCCCTTCAAGTAGGTAAATATACTCATTTGTGTTAGAAGCCTTTTATTGTCTTCTTTACTCCATATCAATTTCATGTTCTTCTCGATTGTATCAGTGGTATTAGAGTCATCCATCACCCATTGTTCCATTGAGGCGCCTGACCACTTAACATGAAAAGGACTACCTGCGAAAAAACTATATACTAGTGGTAGAGTGAAAGCTATCACTCAAATGTTCATTACTTAGTAGAATAACATGTAAGATCTTACCAAAATGTATCTAGTGCAAGTTGCTATTTGTAAACAGTTTATCTGCAGTTGGTTGATGCACTTATAGCATTGGCTTATAGAGATTCAAAAATAAATTTTGAGATAAATAATACAATGTACACCTAAGATTTGAATCTCTAAAACAAATTTTGAACCCCATTGGCCAATACACTAGTATCTTCCCTTATGTCAAGGGGATTCAACAATTTACACATAACTAGGAAGATTGGGTTTGCCATAAATGCACGGTATATTTTTTAAGTGAAGGGGGTCCAATTGACTACATTGCGAGAAACTAGTTCCGCAACTAAATAAAAGCGCTTACTATCACTTGCGATTCTAAATGGAATTGTCTCCTATAAATAGAAGTTTAATTAAAAATATAGTTGAGCTGATAGTTTCTTCTAAAACTACGGGTAAAGTATATTTAAAACATAGCATTAATGAGAGGAAACCGATAAAGTGTTTTATAAATTCAAATGTTTATGTCAAGAATGCTGCACTATACAAGCATACTGCTGGTCAGGTTGCCAATACATGTAGTTCTTACATTTATTTTCATATGAAGTATAGTTTTTATAGCCAAAAACAAATTGCTTTCTGATATGGACTTTGATATTTATTTTCTTTTTTGTTTTTCTATGATTTCAGAATTTCATTGGTATCAACAGAATTAGAGATTTTCAGCTAAATATCAGCCAAGAAGGAGGTTTGGGAGAGTCTTGCACTTGTTGTAGTTAATGAGAGTTCATCTACAATCAATGAAACAGGGCTTCAACTGTATCCAGTTTCTGAGTATGAATATGGTGAAGGTTTACCATATGCTCCTATGGGTTGGCCAAATGTTGGTGGTAAGTGGGGTTGGAGGACAGGTAGAAGAGCTACAAACTTAGGCACCTTCAAAGATAGATATTTGTATCTTCCGGAGCGTTTTCATGAAATGAAAGATGGATAGAAAAATGCCTTCCGAAGTAAGACTTTAGTTAAAAAATATCTCCAATCTAAGAATCCCGGTATGGATATCGATCAATTCTTTTCCTCATTCAGTTGGATGATTCCTTCAAAGCAGTCGTCAAGCTCAAAAGGTTAGCTTCAACAAGGCTCTTCGGTATATATCATGTAGAGATTTATTTAGTTGTTTGCATCAACTAAAAGAAACAGTATTAACCACATCGCTCACTGTGTATACTGAACTTCCAAATAAATTTAATATTTATCGAGTTATGTCTAAAGACCGATTCTAAATCACCCCTCTCTCCCCCTTGTCCTTTACATCTGTATCTTCGACCACGGACTTTGTTCCATCTCTAATCTTTACGTAGTATTTTATTTGTTTCCTTTTTTGTCAAACATGAATGTTATCATATCAGTTACAAGTACTTGCAGTTTACCAAACAAAATGTGAAAATTTGTATAATGCTGCTAGGAGTAAACTTTGTCATGTTCTCATATTAAATGAGAGTATTTAATATCTCTAATACTCTTTGAGAAGTATATTGAATATCCATTAATTACTATAAAGAACAATGGATGTAGATCATTGTCCAATGACTCTACCTACAGGTAGTATATATATATTTTTGTTAAGCTTTGAGGTTGCTCATTTTACTTTATAAATTATTAGGGAAGTCATTGATATCCATTTTTGGTCGTCAAATTGTATACACACAATTGTGTTGTTCGTACTGAAATTATTTGAAATGGTTGTGGATAACTAAATATAAGTCACCAGTTTTATAATGTTTAATTATCCACAACAGAAAAATAGCCAATGAAATCCAACAAATTAAGATTTGAAGAGGATAAAGTGTACGTTGACCTTATTACTATCTAGGTAGAGAGACTATTTATGATAGACCATCAGCTCAAGATAAAAATTAGTCATAAGTAGTACAGAGAAAGAAATAACAACGAAAATATTATAGCAAGATAGTATAGACTATCTTACAAATCAACCTGAACAAAAGTAAAAAAAAACAAGGTAAAAAGATTATTGAACTACAAACAGAAATGAATAATAACCAAACTCAAACGTTGAAGGAGTTAAATAGTAGGAAATTTTAATATATATCCAACTTCATTCACAAGTTTAAATGGAGCTGCATTTTATATTTATTCACGCAAAACTATCGTGGATTAACTAGCACACAATCAATAACAAAAAAAAAGTAGAGAAGAGGATAATAAAAGGATTTTAATGAAGTTCAGTTAGGCATACAGAGAGAGTTTTCTACTGTGAAAGAAAAGATGCAGCTTACAATACTTAAGAGTCTCTTATCCTACTTTGTGTATAATATACCATGTTATAGGATCCATATCTATCTCCCCAATATATAGATCCCAAGTAAACGCCCAACCTATTTTCTAATCCGATAAAAGTAATATTTTCCTTTTCCAAATCTATTAGGACAAAGGGTCTTCAAAACCAATAGGAATTATAGTTTCCTAAAATAAACAACAGAAAAATTCAAGACATAATTAACATATATATTTTTGGTATAAAGACATAGGATTAGTGGATTCATATCAACTTTTATAGTTCTTAGCATTATTGTAAGTACTACACTTTTTTTTCTTTTGTGATTTTCTAAAGGTACCAACATATCCTTAATGTTGAAGTATACATTGTTACCAATTCGAAAAAAAAGTTACCAAACTCAAAGAGAAGAAACTATAACGATAATACTACGACCCTAATTTGAGACCTCCATAATCCGTTAACTATAGGAAATAAAGAAGAAACACTTAACTATCTAACTTACCTTCTACCCTAATTTGCGACCTCCATAATCCCTATCTAAGGTCGTGTCCTTCGTAAAATTAAGTTGCCTAATCTTATCTCCGTAATGTTTCACTGGCCTACCCTGTCTCTCTTGAAAACATTCATAGCCAACCTCTCACAATTCTGCAGTAACTCATCGGTTCATTTTTCATGTACATGTATGAACCATCACAACCTCTTCTAATGACGACCCTGAAGGCCATTTTTAAAAAACTATTGGAAAATTTATAATTTTGCCCCTCTCGATAGTTGCCCAAGTCATGGTTTTCAGTTTATGATGTTGGTTTTAAAATTGAATTGGGAAGTTGAGATTTTTTTGAAGTTTTAGAGTTTTGGAGACCTCAATTTGTTGAAAGTAGGTTTTGGCAACAATCGGAGATATGTCATGGAAGGAACTTTAGTCTGTGCCTTCAGCTATGGAATGCAGAATTTTGTCTAGAGGTTTAGTTGTTTTAAAATTTGGAGACCCTTTCGTGGATTTGAGCTCTTTAAGTGGAAGGTTAAGTATAATTAGGCCAAGAGTAGACTTAAGTCAACATTTGGAGCTTGAAGGCTCGATTGGAATTTCGACGACACCATTAGATTTAATTTTGAGTCCTACGTGAAGTCTTGTTTGAATTTTCAGAGGTTCCGGGGGAAATTTAGCGTTTTTGAGTAAAAGTTAATTTATTGCTACTTAGATAGATACTAGGTCAAGGAGACTTCGTATACGTGTCCCGAGACTCATTTAGTGTGGAACGTTAAGTTTGGTTGGGTAGCATATCTAGTTTGTGTATGTGCAAATTTTGAATGAATCCTGAGGGTTCATTAGGTGATTTTGTTGAGTCTTGGTTTTTGCTGATATGTTATATATGATGCACGTTAAGTATTCTTTGCATCGTGAGGCTCATGGTCGCGGTTGCATTGGTATGTGGTCTTGTGCTTCGCGATCACATGGAGGATGTTGCAATCGCAATAGCATCTTGAGCATCGTGATCGTGTGTCCGTTTGTCGCAATAGCATGGTCAACCAATTAGTTGACCAGCATTAGCCATCTCCATTTTTTTACTTTGGAAGCTTGGTAGAGTCTATTTCAAAGAGACTTTTCGAAATTCTTTAATTGGATAACGAGTTTTAACTCCCCATCTTTATTACCCACTACTTACTTCAAGATTTTATTGCCCCATCAGTAGAGGCTATTTGAGTCTTAATTTTGAAGTCAAACTTTGTGAACTTTCTCAAGAATTTGGAATTTTAGGAAAATCGAGATTTAAGCTTGATTTCCTATTCATTACAAATATCTAGTCAGTCCACATTGATTTCTATCATTTTATATTTGAATTGAATTTTTTTCATGATTACACAGTCTGTGGACGTAGACAGGGACGAAGCTTGATTGAAAAATTACACCATATATCTATATTCATGTGGATTGTTGCTTGACATCTTTTTTTTTAAATTAAAATACAGAGTGCATACTATATATATACAATCAACTAGTCAAATGATGTGTGTGTTTAATACATATATGGTGCTAGTTTATGTAGAAAGAAAAAAATTAACTGTTAATGCCAGTGTGACTTTGACCATTACTTTATTTTTTAAAAAAAATAGATGTCCTTTTTTACCGTCAATAGGCTATCAATAACTTGGACCTTCACCAACAAGATGAAACAAAAGTCCAAGTAATCAACCAACTGAACTATTAAGATTTATTCTCTCTAGTCCAAATTAAGTGAATTGTCAAAAGTTTTTTTAAGTTCAAAATAAGTGAAAATTTTAAAGTTCAAGATAATTGTTAGTAGGATTTTTGTTTCCATATCTATCCTTTGTTTTAATGATGTTATTATTTACTTTACCTCTGTTAAGAGAATAATTTAAGAATATTAATTAAAAAATGAGTATTTAATGTTGTCCTTAAATATTTTTGCTTAAGAGGATAGTTATATCCTAACAATTCAGTTATTATATAAACTAGAGGAAGTACAATTCATTTCCCCAACACATTTGTGAAAACATTGAAATTAATTATATTCAAACAATGATACGATATAATTACTCTTTTAATTATTTGTCGTTAAGGAATGTGACAGGTGTGTACCAATTCACACATTATGGGTGTATAAAAGTTTTTGAATACTAAAAAAAACCATATTACAGCCTTCCCATTTCATAAAGGCCGTTTTAGGGTTTTGATTTTTTCTTTTTCCTTTACTTTTGAATTTTATGTTTCTCGTGTTGGTCTGGGATTAGCAAGAGAACCAGTTTTGTCAAACCCCTAATCTCTCAGGTATGTTCTTAAATTTGATCAGGGCATTCTAATAATTGATAAATTTGCCCTCAATTTTTAAAAATAATGTTTTTCCCTTCAAGTAGGTAAATATACTCATTTGTGTTAGAAGCCTTTTATTGTCTTCATTAATCCATATTAATTTCATGTTCTTCTCGATTGTATCAATGGTATTAGAGTCATCCATATAGAAATGTATCAAGTGTAGGTTGCTATTTGTAGATAGTTAATCTGCAGTTGGTAGATGCACTTATAGCACTGGCTTATAGAGATTCAGAAATACATTTTTAGATAAATACTAGAATGTAAACCTAATATTTGAATGTCTAAAACAAATTTGGAACCCATTGGCCATTACAGTAGTATCTTTCCTTATGTCAAGGGGATTCAACAATTTACACAAAACTGGGAAGATTGGGTCTGCCATAATTGCACAATATATTTTTTTCAGTGAAGGGGTCCAATTGACTACATTGTGAGAAACTAGTTCCGCCACTAAATAAAAGCGCTAACTATCACTACCTATTCTAAATGGAATTGTCTTCTATATAGTAAGTTTAATTAAATATATAGTTGAGCTGATTGTTTTCTTCTAAAACTAGGGGTAAAGTAAATTTAAAACATAGCATTAATGAGAGGAAACCGATAAAGTGTTGTATAAATGAAAATGTTTATGTCAAGAATGCTGCACTATACAAGGTATTCTGTTGGTCAGATTGCCAATACTTGTAGTTCTTACATTTATTTTCATATGAAGTTTAGTTTTTATAGCCAAAAATAGTTTGCTTTCTGATCTTGACTTTAACATTTCTTTTCTTTTTTGTTTTTCTATGATTTCAGACTTTCATTGGTATCAACAGAGTTAGAGATTTCCAGCTAAATGTCAGTCAAGGAGGAGGTTGGGGAGAGTCTTGCACTTGTTGTAGATAATGAGAGTTCATCTACAATTAATGAAACAGGGCTTCAAGTGTATCCAGTTTCTGAGTATGAATATGGTGAAGGTTTACCATATGCTCCTATGAATTGGCCAAATGTTTGTGATAAGTGGGGTTGGAGGACTGGTAGAAGAGCTACAAACTCAGGCACCTTCAAAGATATATATTTGTATCTTCCGGTGCGTTGTCAGGCACCGAAAGAGAGAAAGAAAAATGCCTTCCGAAGTAAGACTTCAGTTAAAAAATATCTTCAATCTGAGTATCCTGATATGGATATCGATCAATTCTTTGCCTCATTCAGTTGGATGATTCCTTCAAAGCAGTCGTCAAGTTCGAAAGGTTAGCTTCAACAAGGCTCTTCGGTATATATCATGTAGAGATTTATTTAGTTGTTTGCATCAACTAAAAGAAACAGTTATAACCATATGGCTCACTTTGTATACTGAACTTCCAAATAAATTTAATATTTACCGAGTTATGTGTAAGGACCGACTCTAAATCACCTCTCTCTCCCCCTTGGCCTTTACATTTGTAATTTTGACCATGGACTTTGTTCCATCTCTAATCTTTACGTAGAATTTTATTTGTTTCCTTTTCTATCAAACGTGAATGTTATCATACAAGTTACAAGTACTTGCAGTTTACCAAAGAAAATGTGAAAATTTTTATAATGCTGCTAGGAGTAAACTTTGTTATGTTCTCATATTTAATGAGAGTATTTAATATTTCTAATACTCTTTAAGAAGTATATTGAATATCCATTAATTACTAAAGAGAACAATGGATGTAGATTATTATCCAATGA
This sequence comes from Solanum lycopersicum, assembly GCF_036512215.1. Taxonomy (NCBI): domain Eukaryota; kingdom Viridiplantae; phylum Streptophyta; class Magnoliopsida; order Solanales; family Solanaceae; genus Solanum; species Solanum lycopersicum. The sequence goes on from NC_090808.1 coordinate 56,068,373, forward strand.
CTCTACCTACAGGTGGTATATATATTTTTTTGTTAAGCTTTGAGGTGGCTCATTTTACTTTAGAAATTATTAGGGAAGTCATTGATATCCATTTTTGATCGTCGAATTGTGTATTATAGGAATCAAAATTTATAAAAGTGTAAACAAAATTGTATTGTTTGTACTAAAAGTATTTGGAATGGTTGTGGATAGTTAAACATTAGTTACCTGTTTTATAATGTTTAATTATCCACAACGGAAAAATAGCCAATGAAATTAAACAAATTGAGATTTGAAGAGGGTAAAGTGTACGTTGACCTTTTTACTACCTAGGTAGAGAAACTATTTATAATAGACCCTTAGCTCAAGATAAAAAACAGTCATAAGTGGTGTAAAGAAAAGAAATAACATAATGAAAAACTTATAGCAAGATACTATAGACAAACTTACAAATCAACCTGAACAAAATTAAAAAGAACAAGGTAAAACAATAATTGAACTACAAAAAGAAATGAATAATAACAAAACTCAAAGGTTGAAGGAGATAAATAGTAGGAATTTTAATATATTTCCAACTTCATTCACAAGTTTAAATGGAGCTGCATTGTATATTTATTGACGCAAAACTATCGTGGATTTACTAGCACACAATCAAAAACAAAAAAAAAAGTATAGAAGAGAATAATAAAAGGATTTTAATGAAGTTCAGTTAGGCCTACAAATAGAGTTTTCTACTGTGAAAAAAAAAATGAAGCTTACAATACTTAAGAGTCTCTTATCCTACATTGTGTATCATATACAATGTTATAGGATCCATATCTATCTCCCCAATACATAGATCCCAAGTAAACGCCCAACTTATTTTCTAATCCTATAAAAGTATTATTTTCCTTTTCTAAATCTATTAGGACAAAGGGTCTTCTAAACCAATAGGAATTATAGTTTCCTAAATTATACAACAGAAAAATTCAAGACATAATTAACATATATATTTTTGGTATAAAGACATGGGATTAGTGGATTCGTATCAAATTTTATAGTTCTTAGCATTTTTGTAAGTACTACACTTCTTTTTTCTTTTGTGATTTTATGAAGGTACCAACATATCCTTAATGTTGAAGTATACATTGTTACTAATTCGAAAAAAAAGTTACAAAACTTGAAGAGAACAAACTATAAGGATAATACTTCGACCCTAATTTGTGACCTCCATAATTCATTTACTATAAGAAATAAATGAAGAGACACTTAACTATCTAACTTACTTTCTACCCTAATTTGCGACCTCCATAATCCCTATCTAAGGTCGTGTCCTTGGTAAAATTAAGTTGGGATATATAATGCCTAATCTTATCTCCCTAATGTTTCATTGGCCTACCCTGCCTCTCTTGAAACCATTCATAGCCAACCTCTCACAATTCTTTAGTAACTCATTGGTGCATTTTTCTTGTGCATGTCTGAACCATCACAACCTCTTGTAATGACGACCATGAAGGCCATTTTTTAAAAACTTTTGGAAAATTTATCATTTTGCCCCTCTCGATAGTTGCCCAAGTCATGGTTTTCAGTTTATGATGTTGGTTTTAAAATCGGATTGGGAAGTTGAGACTTTTTGAAATTTTAGGGTTTTGGATACCCCAAGTTGTTAAAAGTAGGGTTTGGAAACAATCGGAGCTATGAGTCATGGAAGGAACTTTAGTCTGTCCCATCAGCTCTGTAACGCAGACTTTTGTCTAGAGGTTTAGCTGTTTTCAAATATGGAGACCCTTTCGTGGATTTTAACTCTTGAAGTGGAAGTTTAAGTATAATTAGGCCAAGAGTAGACTTAAGTCAACATTTGGAGCTTGAACGCTCGAATTGGAATTTCGACGACACCATTAGATTTAATTTTAAGTCCTACATGAAGTCTTGTTTGAATTTTCAGAGGTTCCGGGAGAAATTCAGTGCTTTTAAGTAAAAGTTATTTTATTGCTACTTAAACAGATACTAGGTCAAGGAGACTTCGTATACGTGTCCCGAGACTCATTGAGTGTGGAATGTTAAGTTTGGTTGGGTAGCATATCTAGTTTATGTATGTGCAAATTTTGAATAAATCCTGAGGGTTCATTAGGTGATTTTGTTGAGTCTTGGTGTTTGCTGATATGTTGTATATGCACGTTAAGTATTCTTTGCATCATGAGGCTCATGGTCGCGGTTGCATTGGTATGTGGTCTTGTGCTTCACGATCGCATGGAGGATGATGTAATCGCAATAGCATCTTGAGCATCGTGATCGTGTGGCCTTGTGTCGTGATAGCATGGTCAACTAATGAGTTGACCAGCATTAGACATCACAATTGAGAGGTATGGGGTCGCAATCGCGAACGGTAAAAGTGACATGGATAGATTTTTTTAAAAAAATCAGCATCCATCCTCATTTCTCCATTTTTGTACTTTGGAAGCTTGGTGGAGGCTATTTTAAAGGGACTTTTAGATACTCTAATTGGGTAACGAGTTTTAACTCCCCATCTTTATTACCCACTACTTACTTCAAGATTTTATTACCCCATCAGTAGAGGCTATTTGTGTCCTAGTTTTGAAGTCAAACTTTGTGAAATTTCTCAAGAATTCAGAATTTTAGGAAAATGGAGATTTAAGATTGGTTTCCTATTCATTACAAATATCTAGTCAGTCCACACTAATTTCTATCATTTTATATTTGAAGTGAATTTTTTCCATGATTACACAGTCTCTGCACGTAGTCACGGACAGAGCTTAATTGAAAAATTACACCATATAGATACGAAAAGTGATTTTTTTTGCACATCTGTAAGTTGTTGAATCAGCTCGCATAAAACTTTTTTTTTGAATCCCCATTTTTTTTCCTTTATTGAGGATGTAAGACTTATTTGATCTTGATTTTGACTCAGATATGAACGAGAGGACTACATCTGCAGGGACCAAAATGCAGCCTTTACTGTCAGATTCTTCGTTCAGAGCCATTACTTGTAAGGCTTGTAACCGAATCTGTAGCAGTTTAGCAATAGAAAACCCTTTTACGGGGACCAAATTTTGTTATCTCTGTTGCAGTGAGTCTTGTTTTTGCGGAGACTGTTGTTGTATACTTTGCAGCAAGCTTATCAGTCTGGACTATTATGGGTACAATTACATTCGCTGTGAAGCAACAATAATTTCTGGCCACATATGAGGACATGTTTCCTATCTAGAGTGTGCTCTACGAGCTTACATAGCTGGGAGAGTTAGAGGAAGCATCAATTTGGATGCAAAGTATCTCTGTCGATACTGTGATTCAAGGGTGGATTTGGTTCCACATGCTTCGAAGCTTTTAAACATTTGCTTCTTATGCTGACATCGAAAATATTTTGAATGTTGGCATTCGTATTTTGCGTGGCTCAATAAAAAGTATTGCAACAGAATTGTTGCATCGTATTGAATCAATCAATGCAAAGGTATAGCGCTAATTGATTAATGGAACTTTGTTTCCTATGATGCTATCTTTTTTTTTCAGTTTTGAGGTTTACAGTTACTAGAATGATTAATTTGATAATCATATCAGCTTATGAAAGGAGTCAGCATTCAAGATGCATTCAAATAGGAAAGTTGTGTAAATAGCACGGGTAACTTCTCTGTCTTGTCATTGTCTTGTTTGTATATAAGTATTTGAGCAAGATATTTCAGTATGTGCAAATGTGGTTATCTTACTTTAAGTATTGTCTATTTCATGATACAAATATATACATCTATGTTTATTTCCGTTTTTCCCATTGTCCACAAATTCCAAAAGCACTTGTTGCAACTAAACTGCAATATGACAAGAAAATAAAATTGGATAGACTTGTAAAAAGTACAAAAATGGAAATGAATAGCTTACTTAAAAAGAGTTTGGAACTTTTGTGTAATCAGCCTAAAGAGAAAGGAATGGATCACTCATGGATCTCTTGTAGGGTGGTGTTTTAGTCAATTGTGTTAATAACATCTGTGGCATAGAGAGTTTTGCCTAGCCTGTAAGGCATAGAATTGAATGCCACATCCATGATTTTTCTCACCACATTAGTATAATTCTTTTCGAATGATATTCAAGTTATAATTGGCCAACTGTTGATTTCTTCAAGTCGGCTACCCTACAGTTTAGACGATTAGATAAAATAACATATTGTATAACGATAAAGAGATAAAAGACATAGTTGACAAAGAATTCTACGCTAGTTCGAATCACACCTAATCAAGTCCCCTTAAGTTACAAGGGTTTCCTTAGAGCTTGAATATTTATGCTTACACAGATGGCCTGTTCTGAACTCCTTGACCAGAAAAATTCCGATTTACTTGTCGATCACATCCTCTACTCTTATAGTTTTCTTTTCACTAGTAAACTGTTTTGAATAAAGTTATAAAATAGTGACTATTCTTTTTGTTAGGACCGTAAATAAGCAGGTGTAAATGCGGAAGCTAGCAATACAAACCTCAAAAGACCACGAGTAAGAAGACAAGGAGAAATATACCAAAAGACACAAAGATTTAACGTGGTTTGGTCAATTGACCTACGTCCACAAAGGAGATAGGCAATCCACTATAAATATGAGAGTATAAAATACAGAGGGAAACAACCTCAACCAATTCACTCGAAATACATGGGAGGTTCACACAAGCGATAACGTATCCAGCTTGTGACCCATAAATTCTCCCCCTAACCAAAACTCTCAAAGCTCTTAAGACTACACTGTGAATGCTAATTAAGTTAGAAGGAACATGCCTCTATTTATAGAGTCCTAAACCTTTTCCTACAAGAAAAAGATTAGTCAATCCAAAACTTTTTCCTATAAGGAAAACCTATTTATGGTAAGAAATTTAGGGCAAATAAAACCCAACAAATCTCCTCCCTGGCCTGAATTTCTGACAAAATAAATTAGTCCACCTTCTTGACTTAATCTTCAACAACTTGCTTCTCCTCTCCATAATCTCCTTTGCAAAACTTATGTCTCAACACAAAGAATCTCTCTGAAACAATTTCTCCAACAAAATCTTCATTACTGTCAAAAAGGTTACTGCTAGAACTACACCGCCAAGATGAACAAATTTTTTTAACCTGGTTCAATCATCGATTATCGAACCACTGAACCTGACTCCATCATTGAACCTGGCTCTGATACCACTTTTTAGGACCGAAAATAAGCAGGTGTAAATGCGGAAGCTAGCAAAGCAAACCTCAAAATACCACGATTAGGACCGTAAATAAGCAGGTGTAAATGCATAAGCTAGCAATACAAACCTCGAAAGACCACGAGTAAGAAGACAACGAGAAATATACCAAAAGACACAAAGATTTAACGTGGTTCGGTCAATCAATCTATGTCCACAAAGGAGATGAGCAATCCACTATAAATATGAGAGTACAAACTACAGAGAGAAACAACCTCAAACAATTCACTCGGAATACATGAGAGGTTCACACAAGTGATAACGTATCCAACTTGTGACCCATAAATTCTCCCCCTAGCCAAACTCTCAAAGCTCTTAAGACTACATTGTGAATGCTGGTTAAGTTAGAAGGAACATGCCTCTATTTATAGAGTCCAAAACCTTTTCCTACAAGAAAAATATTAGTCGATCCAAAACCTTTTCCTACAAGGAAAACCTATTTATTGTAAGAAATTTAGGGCAAATAAAACCCAACAAATCTCCCCCTTGGCCTGAATTTCTGACAAAATAAATTTGTCCACCTTCTTGACTTAATCTTCAACAATTCTCTTCTCCTATCCATAATCTCCTTTGCAAAATTTATGTCTCAACACAAAGAATCTCTCTGAAACAATTTCTCCAACAAAATCTTCATTACTGTCAAAAAGGTTACTGCTAGAACTACACCGCCAAGATGAACACATCTTTCTAACCTAGTTCAATCATCGATTATCGAACCACTGAACCTGACTCCGTCATTGAATATGACTTTGATACCACTTGTTAGGACCTTAAATAAGCAGGTGTAAATGCGGAAGCTAGCAATACAAAGCTCAAAAGACTACGAGTAAGAAGACAACGAGAAATATACCAAAATACACAAAGATTTAACGTCGTTCGGTCAATCGACCTACGTCCACAAAGGAGACGAGCAATCCACTATAAATATGAGAATATAAAATACAGAGGGAAACAACCTCAACCAATTCACTCGGAATACATGGGAGGTTCACACAAGCGATAACGTATCCAACTTGTGACCCATAAATTCTCCCCCTAACCAAAACTCTCAAAGCCCTTAAGACTACATTGTGAATGCTAATTAAGTTAGAAGGAACATGCCTCTATTTATAGAGCCCTAAACCTTTTCCTACAAGAAAAGGATTAGTCAATCCAAAACTTTTTCCTACAAGGAAAACCTATTTATGGTAAGAAATTTAGGGCAAATAAAACCCAACACTTTTGGTCAAGGGAAATTGCGCTATCAAAGTAGTCGAATGATAATCTTATTCATTTAGTTCCCAAATTTTATATACTACAGATAAAAACAACCTACAACTAAACTTAACCTACTACCTGAATTCCAAAACAACAGGGGAGTCTAAAACAGTATTAGTTACCGTAACTAATAATTTCAGTAACCAATGCTTAATACTTCTGTGATGATGATCTGATTTTATATTGCTTGCTGCTTCTTTACCGTTGCTTGGACAGAATGGAATTGATATCAATTCTCTGATCTTCAACTAATATCTGATCTGTAATGTCCCTGATATTCAAATTTGTCCGACTGTCCTGTTCTTTCTTGTGGTTAGCGTGTGCTCTTTTCTCTTCATTCAAATCTATCGTAGACAAGTCATTCTTCCTTGATTCATGCCTTCTTTTCACTGATTTTTGATGTCTCATTTTTTTTGGCGCACATCATTTAGGATTAGTGTCATCATTAAAATATAAGTTAAAGAAACTAACAGTACGTGTTATTTGTTCTCTGCCTTTAGCAATACTACTCAGATTTATCGGACCCTATATGTTAGTCTGATATATCCAGATAGATATTGTCGCTATTGTGGTTGTGATTCTTCTTGTTGGTCTTGATGTGCAATCATATTTTCTAATTATAGAATATGTCTATATGTTGTGTCTTTCGCATTTTGTGGAAGTCTTATTTAGAACTCAATTTGCTATTATTAACGAATCTTGTGGCATTTCATAACCTACTCTATTTCTAATGTCATGTAGGATTCTTTTAATCCTTCAAATTTTGTACAATGGTTTTCATGAAGTTTATTTCTTGATTTTTCAGCTAAATCTGGTACCTCGCAAGATCAAAATCTCAGTCAGAAGCAAAAGACACTGGATGGTTTCAATATCCCTGAAAACTTTGATCATAAAGTTACTATGCTAATTAGTTGAAGGTAACAAGTAGTAAGTGAGAAGAGCAAGTTATTCTGGACACCATTGTCATAAAAATGATTTGGTATATTGCTACCGGTACATTTATACATTATGAGAATATGCTCAAACAGAAAGAGCCCAAGTTTATTCATTATTTGGCTATATACCTTGTTGATTAAGTAAACATACATATGTTTGTTACAATTGGCAAGGAATTGTTGTTTTCCATATGTACTATTTCCAACAACTTTGGAAATGTGGTGTTCAAAGGTAATCATGACAAAGTGTAACTTAATACAATGTTTGAAGTTTTTTGTGGCTAAAGTTAAGGTATATCATATCTATGGTTGAAGTAACTTTTTTGGAGAAAGCATATACTCTGATGTACTAGTAGTTTGTTTAATTGATTCATAAAATGTGAAAATGTTAACTATTATACAAGAACAAGTTCAGCGTCTCTCCAAACACCTCTTGATCCATTATCAAACTCTCCACTATCAGCTCTCCATCCACAAATACCACCGTGGCCAGCTCCAGCATAGTCGAACCAGTCAATCTGTACCTCCAATATGTATCCACATACAATTCATGCTCATCCTCACCATGTGCATTTCCCTTTCTCACAACAATCTTCCTTACCCTTGCAGGATGAATCTCTACTACCAGTGTTCTCACTTGTCCATCCCAAGCTCTTTCTAGTTCGATTTTTGCCTTGAAACGGAAGAATCCTTCCTATTCTTCCACCGCCACATCTGCATTAGAACGGAACGACAATTCCAGAAATTAGTTAAATATGAGAGGAAGTCTCCGGAGTTTCTTCATTGCGGAATCATGAATGTGTTGTTGCCGTTTTGAAAATTAGAATGAATTCTACCAATTGTTGGGGGTTGAATTGAAAGGATATGAAGATGAAGAAGACAAATGTTGAAAACGTTCAAAATTCTAATAACGCAATTTTGGATTCTATTAACCCCTGAAAGAAAGATTGATAATTAAGTTAGATTTTTCGTCTGCAAAACACATTACGCATATATTAATTAATATTAGTTAGTAGAGCATCTTGTATTTATCTCGAATTGAACTGATCGACATTGATTAGATATTAACTTAGGATAAAAATAAATAATTACCAATTTTTTTTGATAACTAAGTATTTGAAATGGCATATAATTATTGGAGTGATGTAAGTACTTGACATAAATTAAAAAATCAATTACATTTCTTGGATTCTTTAAAGATTTTTTTCAAAATACAAAACGAATAGATTGCTCTTTTATAGTTTTCCCAAATAAGCAAATCAATAGAGAACGAGGAAATTTCCTATTTAAATTGCAACAATATATTTGTATTAATTCATATCAAATACCAATTTTCAAAGAATGTACCATTTTTAGTATTTTAATTTAGAAGGAAGGAAAAAAATAGACGAAAACCTTCATTTGGTTGGAATAGCACGATTGTTTTTATTTTATTTTTTGATGTGCATAGTTGGTTTTGTCATTCCTTTTAACACCACATCAGTTCGTTAGGTGACTTTTTCGTATCTCTGATCTTTTTATATTTTTTTGATGTAGTGTTGTTGCTTCATTTGTAATTCTATTTATTTTATATGAGCATGGGTATATCTTGTAATGAAAATATATTTGTGAAGTTATTATAATTTTTGTTGCCTCTCATTAGCATATGCTTTTATGACAATACTCTTATTTTATTTTTCCTTTTTTATTAGGTATATAAATAGATCAAAACTTTGTGAATACTCTAGTAGGCAAACCCTTCATGATGCTGTGGAGAGGGTATTTTGCTTGCAGAAAGACTCTAGCACTGATATTGGTAAGTTGTGCATTGCCACGACAGGAATCAAGCATGTTAGAATGAGAAAGATTTTGATAATTGACAAATATATTAACAGATGAAAGAAACAGGTGATGCGACGTGTTCCTTATAGACCGAATCCGAATTGAATAAGGAGAACGTCAACCTCGCAAACTAGAAGATGTAAAGCTGTGGAAGTATTGCTTTTTCGACAAACAACCAGTACAAAAAGTTTCCTTTTAAAAAAGGAGCTTGCAACCAAGTCGAAAAAGGAATTAGGGATCAATATTGTTCTCTAATTTAATTAAGGAATGTTTTGTCGCAATACAAAAGAAACATTTCGTGGAAGGTTTTTCTTATTTAATTAAGGAAAGTTTTATGCCAGTATATTACCTAATTTTAGTTGACTTCTACAATGTCTTCATACGACAGAGTTAAAGTTGAAGAAGAAGATGAAGATGCGGCAAGACAAGTTCCGCACAATGTAGGAGTTCTACGCCTGAGCTTCTAAGTTTCAAGAGAAAATTAAGAAGAGCATAAGTAGGATTTATAGTTGAAATAGGTTTTTGATTAAAGAGCAAATCTATAAATAGAACGATAGTTTCACTGGAGAAAATTGCACACCTACAAAGAGAGAAGATCAAAACACGATCAAGAGGTTTGAGAGAGTTTTGGTATTTATCGTGAGTGTTGCAATTTTAGAGGAAAAAGTTTTAAGATTGTAATTAAGAGTTTTGATTACAATCGAGTGTGTGTGTAGAATTCGTCTAACAAGTTTGAGAAACTTGACAAACGGTAGAAGACTTAAACCTGGATTTTTTGTCTTGGGTAGCGAGGAATTAGAGTTTATAGTTTCTTAGCTAGGAATTAGAGTTTATAATTTCTTATCTAGGAATAAGAGTTTATAATTCCTCTAGGAATTAGAGTTATAATTACTTAGTTTACATAGGTTTGCAATATTGTGTTGAAACTTGGAGTTTAATAAAATGAAGTTAAATCCTACACGGGTGTAGGTCGTGGTTTTTACCCTTATGGGTTAGGGTTTTCCGTGATAAAATATTATGTTATTATTTCATTTGCTTCAAAAAACGTAATTGTTGTAATTGGCGAATTTGGGGTCAGAATTCAGAATTCCAACGAAGCAGGAAGGTATCTCAACATTCAATCGCTTGATTAAGCAAGTTGACTCTCTTAAAAGTGGATTCAACTCCTCCAACAATGAGCTTGTTGTTACAGCTCAGACCTCTTACTCATGTTTCTCCGAGAATGTGGAATGTTCGTACAACACCTTTTACGAAAATGTGATCAACTCCCTCAAGTACATCTGGAGTGGCCATTAACTTTTGTGGTTTTACCTCTTTCTTTTTCTCTATATCTCAATAAGAACTTGTCCCTCTCTATCTTTTGGACTACTGATGTCCTTAACTTTTAGACTACTCTGGTTTCTAATGTCAATGCTTTAATATAGTCTGTTGTTTAGATATTCTTTTTGAATATGACAAAGGAGGAGAAAACAATTACATCCCTCTCTGTGAGACAGCGAGAGCTAAGACAGGGGGAGCTGCATACATCAACAACATCTAACCTTATGGAAGTATAATTAAACTCTCTCAGTATAATTGACTATCCATATTACTATTAAAATTGTGATCAAACTTGTCATTATCAAAAAGGTGGAGATTGTTAACTTCATATGATTAGTTGATTTTGAAAATAGACTCATAATGTGTATCTCAATTTTCGTAGGTCACAAATCTAATAAGGGAAGTCATCGGCACAGTCGACTTCAAGAAGGAAAAAAATATTTCATTAAAATATAGAGATGCATTCGAAAGGAAAGCCTCAAATCTAAGGGACAAAAGAAAGGAAATAAATATATGATTGGAATATATGGTCAATTAGCACATAGAGGAAAGAAGATGGAATCTCACACTACTGGCAGCAATCATAATTAACTCATCAAGAAATGGGAAGAATCACAATTCAAGCCACAAGATAAGAAGACTGGTGATCACACAAGGACAAGATCAAATCAACACAAGAAAAGCATAAGAAGCGATGAAAAGCTAAGACCCATAAATAAAGCCACAAGATAAGAAATCTAATGATCACACAAGGAAAAGATTAAATCAGCACAAGGAAAGCAGAAAAAGCGATCTACTACAGATAAACTAAATCGCCTCAATCAAGGACTTTCTAAAGTAATCTTTGATTGAGATAAAATCCCATGGTTTTTTTCCTTACAAAGAGCAGAGGTTATCATCTATTTATATCGACCTAGATGTATAGTGCGAAGCACACAACTTTACATGAGCTTAGCAAACAAGTGTCTTTTGTCTTTCATAAAAAACTGTAAACACTTGAGTGATACAATTGGAAAGAAAAAAGAAAAGAAAAACACCTGAGTGCAGGTATACAAATTTAGACAATGTTAAGGTAGAAATCTGATTTGCATATCAGACACATTAAAAGTTCAACCATTGGTGTAACAAAGAATATCTCTTCAACTCTCTTCAGGAAAACACTTGAAACCCAAGGGGACTGGACTAGGCACCACATTAGTGATCCCAACCAGGTTAAAATTTTGAGAGTCAACTATTTACTGCAATTTTCTGTTATTGTTTATTATCTTACTAAGTTGCAGGTGAGTCAACTATTGACTACTGATAGCTGACTAAATAAATTTGTCATTCACCCCCACCTCTCTTGAATATCTCTTAGTAATGTATAAGTGTGTCTATGAGATATCAGACATAGCTTGAAGGGGTATTGTGCATTATCCCTAAGTTATATGCTTATGGTTTTTATTTTGAAGAGAGGATTTTGTATTGTTTATTTAAATGGAAAGGGCAGTAGCATATAATTTATGTTGCTCTTTTTCTTTCTTTCTTCTTTTATATTTTTCTTCTTCTAAAATACAGAGTGCATACTATATATATACAATCAACTATTCAAATGATGTGTGTGTTTAATACATATATTGTGATAGTTTATATAGAAAGAAAAAAAAATTAATTGGGAATGCCAGTGTGACTTTGACCATTACTTTATTTTTTTAAAAATAGATGTCCTTTTTTACCGTCAATCGGCTATCAATAAAATGGACCTTCACCAACAAGATGAAACAAAAGTCCAGGTAATCAACGAACTAAACTATTAAGATTTATTCTCACTAGTCCAAATTAAGTGAATTGTCAAAAAAAGTTTATAGTTCAAAATAAGGGAAATTTTCAAAGTTCAAGGTAATTGTTAGTAGGATTTTTGTTTCCATATCATCCTTTCTTTTAATGATGTTATGAACTATTTACCTCAGTTAAGAGAATAATTTAAGAATATTAATAAAAAAATGAGTCTTTAATGTTGGCCTTGAATATTTTTGTTTTAAGTGGAGAGTTATATCCTAACAATTCACTTAATACTTAAACTAGAGGAAGTACAATTCATTTCCCCAATACATTTGTGAAAATATTGAATAAATTATATTCAAAGAACGATACAATATAATCACTCTTTAAATTATTGCTCATTAAGGAATGTGACAGTTGTGTACCAATTCACACATGAAGGGAGTATAATTTTTTTTGAATACTATAAAAACCTTATTACAGCCTTCTCATTTCACAAGGCTGTTTAAGGGTTTTGATTTTCTTTTTCCTTTGCTTTTGAATTTTATGTTTGTCGTGTTTGTGTGAGATTAGCAGGAGAACAATTTCATTCAAATACCTAATCTCTCAGGTATGTTCTCAAATTCAATCAGGGCTTTCTGTTATTGATATACTTGTCCTCAATTCTTAAAAAATAATGTTTTTTTCCCTTCAAGTAGGTAAATATACTCATTTGTGTTAGAAGCCTTTTATTGTCTTCTTTACTCCACATTATTGTCATGTTCTTCTCGATTGTATCAATGCATTAGAGTCATCCATCACCCATTGTGCCATGGAGGCGCCTGACCACTTAACTTGAAAAGGACTACCAGGGAAAAACTATATACTAGTGGTAGAGTGAAAGCTATCCGTCAAGGCTCTCCCACCTTAATTGCTAACTTTAGAGTTGTGGTTGAGTGGTTTTAGAGTTCCAAAATTAGTTTATATGTATATATAAACTTATTTTCAATACTTTGTTGTTATGTTAGACTCAAAGGTTCTTTACTTTGTAGAATAACATGTAACATCTTACCGAAATGTATCTAGTGCAGGTTGCTATTTGTAAACAGTTAATCTGCAGTTTGTAGATGAACTTATAACATTATCTTATAGAGATTCACAAATAAGTTTTCAGATAAATACTAGAATGTACACCTAAGATTTGAATGTCTAAAACAAATTTTGAACTCCATTGGCCACTACACTAGTATCTTCCCTTATGTCAAGGGGATTCAACAATTTACACACTAGGAAGATTGGGTCTGCCATAAATGCAAGGTATATTTTTTCAATGAAGGGGGTCCAATTGACTACATTGCGAGAAACTAGTTCCGCCACTAAATAAAATTGCTTACTATCACTTCCCATTCTGAATGGAATTCTCTCTAATAAATAGTATGTTTAATTAAAAATATAGTTGAGCTGATTGTTTCTTCTAAAACTAGGGGTAAAGTAAATTCAAAGCATAGCGTTAATGAGCGGAAACCGATAAAGTGTTTTATAAATTCAAATGTTTATGCCAAGAATGCTGCACTATACAAGCATACTGCTGGTCAGGTTGCCGATACTTGTAGTTCTTACATTTATTTTCATATGATTTCATACTTTCATTGGTATCAACAGAGTTAGAGATTTTTAGCTAAATATCAGCCAAGGAGGAGGTTGGGGAGAGTCTTGCAGTTGTTGTAGATAATGAGAGTTCATCTACAATCGATGAAACAGGGCTTCAACTGTATCCAGTTTCTGAGTATGAATATGATGAAGGTTTACCATATGCTCCTATGGGTTGGCCAAATGTTGGTGACAAGTGGGGTTGGAGGACAGGTAGAAGAACTACAAACTAAGGCACCTTCAAAGATAGATATTTGTACCTTCCGGAGCATTTTAAGGCACCGAAAGATGGAAAGAAAAATGCCTTCTGAAGCAAGACTTCAGTTAAAAAATATGTCCAATCTTAGTATCCTGGTGTGGATATCGATCAATTCTTTGCCTTATTCAGTTGGATGATTCCTTCAAAGCAGTCGTCAAGCTCAAAAAGTTAGCTTCAACAAGGCTCTTCGGTATATATCATGTAGAGATTTATTTAGTTGTTTGCATAAACTATAATAAACAATAATAACCACATGGCTCATTGTGTATACTGAATTTCCAAATAAATTTAATATTTACCGAGTTATGTGTAAGGACCGACTCTAAATCACCTCCCCCCTGGCTTTACATTTATATCTTTGACCATGGACTTTTTTCCATCTCTAATCTTTATGTATAATTTTATTTGTTTCCTTTTCTGTCAAACGTGAATGTTATCATACCAGTTACAAGAACTTGCAGTTTACCAAACAAAATGTTAAAATTTGTATAATGCTCCTAGGAGTAAAATTTGTTATGTTCTCATATTTAATGGAAGTAATTAATATTTCTAATACTCTTTGAGAACTATATTGAATATCCATTAATTACTAAAGAGAACAATGGATGTAGATTATTATCCAATGACTCTACGTACAGGTAGTATATATATATATATATATATATATATATATTTGTTAAGCTTTGAGGTTGCTCATTTTACTTTAGAATTATTAGGGAAGTCATTGATATCCATTTTTGATCGTCGAATTGTGTATTATAGGAATCAAAATATATAAAAGTGTAAACACAATTGTGTTGTTCGTACTGAAAGTATTTTGAATGGTTGTGGATAATTAAACATTAGTTACCTGTTTTATAATGTTTAATTATCCACAACAGAAAAATAGCCAACGAAATCCAATAAATTGAGATTTGAAGAGGGTAAAGTGTACGTTGACCTTATTACTACCTAGGTAGACAGACTATTTATGATAGACCCTCAGCTCAAGATAAAAAATAGTCATAACTAGTATAAAGAAAAGAAATAACATAATGAAAAACTTATAGCAAGATACTATAGACAAACTTACAAATCAACATGAACAAAATTAAAAAGAACAAGGTAAAACAATAATTGAACTACTAAAAGAAATGAATAATAACAAAACTCAAAGGTTGAAGGAGATAAATAGTAGGAATTTTAAATATATATCCAACTGCATTCACAAGTTTAAATGGAGCTGCATTGTATATTTATTGACACAGAACTATCGTGGATTAACTAGCACACAATCAAAAACAAAAAAAAGTAGGGAAGAGAATAGTTAAAGGATATTAATGAAGTTTAGTTAGGCCTACAGAGAGAGTTTTCTATTGTGAAAGAAAAGATTAAGCTTATAATATTTAAGAGACTCTTATCCTACATTGTGCATCATATACCATGTTATAGGATCCATATCTATCTCCACAATATATAGATCCCAAGTAAACGCCCAACCTATTTTCTAATCCTATAAAAGTAATATTTTCCTTTTCCAAATCTATTAGGACAAAGGGTCGTCTAAACAAATAGGAATTATAGTTTCCTAAATTAAACAAGGGAAAAATTCAAGACATAATTAACATATATATTTTTGGTATAAAGACATAGGATTAGTGGATTCATATCAACTTTTATAGTTCTTACCATTCTTGTAAGTACTACATTTTTTTTCTTTTGTGATTTTCTAAAGGTAACAACATATCCTTAATGTTGAAGTATACATTGTTACCAATTCGAAAAAAAGTTACCAAACTCAAAGAGAAGAAACTACAAGGATAATACTACGACCCTAATTTGCGACCTCCATAATCCGTTAAGTATAAGAAATAAATGAAGAGACACTTAACTATCTAACTTACCTTCTACCCTAATTTGCGACCTCCATAATCCCTATCTAAGGTCGTGTCCTTGGTAAAATTAAGTTGCGATATATCATGCCTAATCTTATCTCCCTAATGTTTCATTGCCCTACCCTGCCTCTCTTGAAAACATTAATAGCCAACCTCTAAAATTTTGTAGTAACTCATCGGTGCATTTTTCTTGTACGTGTCTGAACCATCACAACCTCTTGTAATGACGACCCTGAAGGACATTTTTAAAAAACTTTTGGAAAATTTATCATTTTGCTCCTCTCAATAGTTGCCTAAGTCATGTTTTCAGTTTATGATGTTGGTTTTAAAATCAGATTGGGAAGTTGAGACTTTTTGAAGTTTTAGAGTTTTGGAGACCCCAAGTTGTTAAAAATAGGTTTTGGCAACAATCGGAGCTATGAGTCATGGAAGGAACTTTAGTTTGTCCCATCAGCTCTGGAATGCAGAATTTTGTCTAGAGGTTTAGTTGTTTTCAAATATGGAGACCCTTTCGTGGATTTGAGCTCTTGAAGTGGAAGTTTACGTATAATTAGGCCAAGAGTACAGTTAAGTCAACATTTGGAGCTTGAACGCTTGAATTGGAATTTCGACGACACCATTAGATTTAATTTTGAGTCCTAGGTGAAGTCTTGTTTGAATTTTCAGAGGTTCCGAGGGATATTTAGTGTTTTTGAGTAAAAGTTATTTTATTGCTACTTAAACAGATACTGGGTCAAGGAGACTTCGTATACGTGTCCCGAAACTCATTGAGTGTGGAACGTTAAGTTTGGTTGGGTAGCATATCTAGTTTGTGTATGTGCAAATTTTGAATGAATCCTGAGGGTTCATTAGGTGATTTTGTTGAGTCTTTGTGTTTGATGATATGTTGTATATGATGCACTTAAAGTATTCTTTTTATCACGAGGCTCTTGGTCGCGGTCGCATTGGTATGTGGTCTTGTGCTTCACGATCGCATGGAGGATGTTGCAATCGCAATAGCATCTTGAGCATTGTGATTGTGTGGCCTTGTGTCGTGATAGCATGGTCAACTAATGAGTTGACCAGCATTAGCCATTACAATTGAGAGGTATGGGGTCACAATCGCGAACGGTAAAAGTGACATGGATAGATTTTTTTTAAAAAAATCAGCATTAATCCTCATTTCTCCATTTTTGTACTTTGGAAGCTTGGTGGAGGCTATTTTAAAGGGTCTTTTAGAGATTCTTCAATTGGGTAATGAGTTTTAACTCCCCATCTTTATTACCCACTACTTACTTCAAGATTTTATTACCCCATCAGTAGAGGCTATTTGTGTCCTAATTTTGAAGTCAAACTTTGTGAACTTTCTCATGAATTCAGAATTTTAGGAAAATGGAGATTTATGATTGGTTTCCTATTCATTACAAATATCTAGTCAGTCCACACTGATTTCTATCATTCTATATTTGAAGTGAATTTTGTCCATGATTACACAGTCTCTGCGCGTAGTCACGGACAGAGCTTAATTGAAAAATTACACCATATAGATACGGAAAATGATTTTTTTGCACATCTGTAAGTTGTTGAATCTGCTCGCATAAAACTTTTTTTTTGAGTCCCCAATTTTTTCCTTTATTGAAGATGAAGACTTACATGATCTTGATTATGACTCAAATATGAAAGAGATGACTACATCTCTTACATTTGCACATCCATTGCTTCTTATGCTAACATCGAGAAGATTTTGAACATTGGCATTCGTATTTTGTGTGGCTCAAAAAAAGTATTGCAAAAGAATTGTTGCATCGTATTGAATCAATCAATGCAAAGGTATAGCACTAATTGATTAATGGAACTTTTTTTCCTATGATGCTATCTTTTTTTTTCTTTTGAGATTTATAGTTATTAGAATGACCAATTTGATAATCATATTAGCTTATGAAAGGAGTCAGTACTAAAGATGCATTCAAACAGGAAAGTTGTGTGAATAGCACTAGTAACTTCTCTGTCTTGTCATTGTCTTGTTTGTATATATGTATTTGAGCAAGAAATTTCAGTATGTGCAAATGTGGTTATCCTACTTTAAGTATTGTCTATTTCATGATACAAATATATACATCTATGTCGATTTCCGTCTTTCCCATAGTCCACAAATGCCAAAAACACTTGTTGCAACTAAACTGCAATATGACAAGAAAATAAAATTGGATAGCCTTGTAAAAAGTACAAAAGAGGAAATGAATAGCTTACTTAAAAAGAGTTTGGAACTTTGGTCTAATCATCCTAAAGAGAAAGGAATGGACAATCATGGATCTCTTGTAGGGTGGTGTTTTGGTCAATTGTATTAATAACATCTCCTAGCATAGAGAGTTCTGCCTAGCCTGTAAGGCATAGAATTGAATGTCACATCCATGATTTTTCTCACCACTTTAGTATAACTCTTTTCGAATGTTAGTCAAGCTATAATTGGCCAGCTGTTGATTTCTTCAAGTCGGCTACCCTAGAGTTTATACGATTAGATAAAACAATATATTATATAACGATAAAGAGATAAAAGACATACTTGACAAAGAATTCTATGCTAGTTCAGATCATGCCTAATCCAGTCCCCTTGAGTTACAAGGGTTTCCTTAGAGCTTGAATGTTTATGCTTAGACAAATGGCCTGTTCTGAACTCCTTGGCCAGAAAAATTCCGATTTACTTGTTGATCACATCCTCTACTCTTATAGTTTTCTTTTTAATAGTAAACTATTTTGAATACAGTGATAAAAGAGTTAATATGCTTTTGGTCAAGGGAAATTGCGCAATCAAAGTAGTCGAAAGATAATCTTATTCATTCAATATTCAAACTTTATATGCTACAGATAAAAACAACCTACAGCTAATGTTAACCTACTACCTGAATTCCAAAACAATAGGCGAGTCTAAAACAGTATTAGTTACCATAACTAATAATTACAGTAACTAATGCTTAATACTTCTGTGATGATGATCTGCTTTTATATTTCTTGCTGCTTCTTTAACGTTGCCTTGACAGAATGGAATTGACATTAATTCGCTGATCTTCAACTAATCTCTTATTTGGAATGTCAGTGAGATTGATCTGAAGAAGAGAAGTTGCGCAATCTTCTTTTCTGATTTTCAGTGTTTTTCTTTAATGTAACCCAAGGGATTTTCTCGCTGATATTCAAATTTGTCCAAATGTCCTGTTCTTTCTTGTGGTTAGCATGTGCGCTTTTTCCTTCATTTAAATCTATCATAGACAAGTCATTCTTCCTTGGTTCATGCCTTCTTTTCACAGATTTTGGATTTCTCATTTTTTTTGGCGCGGATCATTTAGGATTAGTGTCATAATAAAAATATACGTTAATGAAGCTAAGAGTACGTGTTATTTGTTCTCTGTCTTTAGCAATACTACTAAGATTTATCGGACCCTATCTGTTAGTCTGATATATCTAGATAGATATTGCCGCTATTGTATTTGTGATTCTTCTTGTTGGGCTTGATGTGCAATCATTTCTTCTAATGATAGAATATGTCTATATGTTGTGTCAATATTTCTTGAACTCTTTTTTAGTACTTAATTTGCTATTATTAACGAATCTTGTGGCATTTCATACCCTACTCTATTTCTAATGTCATGAAGGATTTTTTTAATCCTTCAAATTTTGGACAATGGTTTTCATGAAGTTAATTTCATGATTTTTCAGCTAACTCCGGTACCTCGCAAGATCTAACTCTCAGTCAGAAGCAAAAGACACCGGATGATTTCAATATCCCTGAAAACTTTGATCGCAAAGTTACCCTATGCTAGTTAATTGAAGGTTACAAGTAGTAAGTGAAAATATCAAGTTATTCCGGTCATCATTGTCATAAAAATGATTCGGTATATTGCTACTAGTACATTTATACATTATGAGAATATGCTCTAAGAGAAAGAGCCCAAGTTTGTTCATTATTTGGCTATATACCTCGTTGTTTAAGTAAACATACATATGTATGTTACAATTGTCAAGGAATTGTTGTTTTGCATATGTACTATTTAAAATAACTTTGGACATGTGGTGTTCAAAGTCAGTATCCACAAAGTGTAACTTTATACAATGTTTGAAGTTTTATGAGGCTAAAGTTGAGGTATATCGTATATATGATTGAAGTTTAAGTATTTTTGTTTGAGAAAGCATATACTCTGATGTACTAGTAGTTTGTTTAATTGATTAATAAAATGTGAAAATGTTAACTATTGTACAACAATAAGTTCAGTGTCTCTCCAAACACCTCTTGATCCATTGTCAAGCTCTCTACGACCTTGATCATACTTGGGCACCATCACTATCAGGTCTCCATCCACAAATACCACTGTGGCCAGCTCCGACATAGTCGATGCAGTCAATCTGTACCTCCAATATGTTTCCACATTAAATTCATGCTCATCTTCACCATCTGCATTCCCCTTTGTCACAACGATCTTCTTTACCCCTGCAGGATGAATCTCTACTTCCAGTGTTCTCACTTGTCCATCCCAGCTCCTTCTAGTTCAAATTTTGCCATGAAACGGAAGAATCCTTACTTCTCTTCCACCGCCACATCTTCATTAGAACGGAACGACAATTCAAGAATGTAGTCAAATATGTGAGGAAGTCTCCGGAGTTACTTCATTGAGGAATCAGGAATGTATTGTTGCCTTTTTGATAATTAGAGTGAATTCTACCAATTGTTGGGGGTTGAATTGAAACGATAAGGAGATGAAGAAGAAAAATGTTGAAAAGGTTCAACATTCTAATAGCACAATTTTGGATTCTATTAACCCCAGGAAGAAAGATTGATAATTGCTTTAGATTTTTTGTCTGCAAAACACATTACACATATACTAAATTAATATTAGTTAGTAGAGCATCTTTTATTTATGTCTTTAAATATTTTGCTTAAGAGGAGAGATATATCAAAACAATTCACTTAATAGATAGAGTAGAGGAAGTACAATTCATTTTCCCATTACATTTGTCAAAATATTGAATTAATCATATTCAAAGAATGATACAATATAATTACTCTTTTAATTATTGCTTGTTAAAGAATGTGACAGGTGTGTACAAACTCACATACGAAGGGAGTATAAAAGTTTTTGAATACTTACAAAAACCTTATTATAGCCTTCACATTTCACAAGGTTTAAGGGTTCCTTTTTCCTATCCTTTTGAATTTTAAATTTAAGCAAAGAAATATGTATATATTACATTATAACATAAATTAAGATAAGTTTTATTATTTAGTCATATACTATATGGATAATCATTGCTAGTATATGAAGTTCATAACTACATAAATAACCCACAGAAGAAAGTTACTATAGTTAGAGGAGGCTCACGACCGACTACATGGAGCATTGTGGATTATTACTTGACATCTTTTATTGAATTAAAATACATAGTGCATATTATATACAATCAACTATTCAAATGATGTGTGTTTAACACATATATGTTGATAGTTTCTGTAAAAAGAAAAAAAACTCATGATGCTAGTGTGACTTTGACCATTACTTATTTTTTTTGAAAATAGATGTCCACTTTTACCGTCAATCAATTATTAATAAATTGGAACTTCACCAACAAGATGAAATAAAAGTCCAAGTAATCAACCAATAGAACAACTAAGATTATTCTCTCTAGTCCAAAATTAAATGAATTGTCAAAAGTTTTTTTATAGTTCAAAATAATTGAAATTTTCAAAGTTCAAGATAATTGTTCATAGGATTTTCGTTTCCATATGTATCCATTCTTTTACCGATACATTTGTTATGAGAATAATTTAGGAACAGTAATAAAAAAAATAAGTCTTTAATGTTATTCTTAAATATTTTTATTCTAGAGGAGAGTTATATCCTAAAAATTCACTTCATATATAGATTAGAGGAAGTACAATTCATTTCCCCAATACATTTGTCAAAATATTGAATTAATAATGGTAAAATATAATTAATCTTTTCATTATTTCTTATTAAAGAATGTGACAGATGTGTACCAACTCACATATGAAGGGACTATAAAAGTTTTTGAATACTAAAAAGAACCTTATTACAGCCTTTGCAATTCACAACTTTTAGGGTTTTGACTTTTCCTTTTTCCTTTGCTTTTGAATTTTAAGTTAAAAATTTGAATTATATACTCATAAAAGTGGACTTTTATACCCATACGACTAACTTATTTTTAAACAATTACAAATAAAAATGCAAATTAAAAAAAGTTTGTTTGCAAATCTTGTGTTTTTTACGTGATCTAACCTATAAATATAAGAATATATATCGTACTCTAATAAATATTATTCCATAGAGACATAAGACTTCAAGTTAAACATTTTAAAAGCTAAATGATACTATATGGTATAATAAATAAATAATATTGTTATTAAGTCTTTTCATCTACTCTAATGGTATCTCTTATAGACAAACTTATAAAAATAAAAACTGAAGTACTTTTTCGAGTAATACATTACAATAATATCACTTAGTCTTTTTACTCACTCTTATTAAAATGCCACTTAATGTAACAAATGATTTAGAAAATTGTTCTGCATTTTGTGCTTCCAAATTAATTGAATTATAATATATTTATATTAATTCATATCTAATACTGCCAATTTGCAAAGAATGTAGCATTTTTAGGATTACAATTTACAAAGAAGGAGAAGAATTGATAAAAACCTTCCTTTGGTTAGTATAGCACAATTTTTATTTTAAAAAAAACATTTTTGATGTGCATAATTGATTTTGTCATTCCTTTTGACATCATATCCGTTCGTTTGGTGACTTTTTCGTATTTCTCATCTTTTTATAATATTTTATATAGTGTTGTTGCTTCATTTGTAATTCTACGTTTTTAAAAGATAACTACTTACTTCTGTGAATTGATATTAGTACTCAAAACTTAGATCAAAAGGCTATATTGAGAATTTCAGTTTTCTTTCTTACTTTATTTAGAAAGCGATTACTCTTATCTGAAAACCAGTCCGAAAGCTCTTTGGAAATCTCTGTTTCCGTTCTTAACTTAAATGTGAAAACATTTATAAACGTTCACGGAATACTTAGTTCCTTTTGACAACATATCAGTTCCAATATGTATCCACATTCAATTCATGCATAATTGGTTTTATCATTCCTTTTGACAACACATCAGTTCATTAGGTGACTTTTTTGTATTTCTTATCTTTTTATGATATTTGGATGTAGTGTTGTTGCTTATGTAACATCTAAGGTTAACATAAGAAAAACAAGAATAATCAAATTTGGAAATAAGCAAAGGAATGTGGAAAATTTTCACATTTTAAAAGTGAGTTTTGACCATTTTCAAACGGACATAACTTCCAGCCCGGGATAAGTTTGGATGAGTTCTTTATAGACATAATACATATATTGGACCCTAAACTTGACTTCCTATTAAAACTTTGATCTCAAACTTTCATAGTGCACAAATAGGCACTTTAACTACCCTATCTTTCAATAAATAAACATGCGATATTTGAAGCCAAAGTGCATGAAATGCAAACGCTCCCACGTGTATTAGTGAGACAATCAATGTTTGCCAACTAATACACGTCTTTTATTAAAAAAAATATATAACACGTCATTTGAAACAAAAAAAATAATTTTAATTAATATAAAAGAGATTTATTAAGGGTAGAACTATCATTTCAGCATTTTTTACCATTGTGGGCCTTCAAAATTACCCCTCACTCGCACAGAATGCGTGAATTTCACGCAGTTTGCCACGTAGGAATCACGTCTTTATTAATTTAAAGATAGGAAAGTTAAAGTGTCTATTTGTGCACTATGAAAGTTTGAGGTCAAAGTTAAAATTTGAAGTTAAGTTTAAGGTCCAATATATATATTATGCCTTCTTTATATGACTGGAAAACTCGTCGGTAGATCTTTCAAACGAAATCAAGTTTGTGAAATTCTGAGGTTGTATGAGGGAGATATGACTTCCGACAGTTGGGCTGTTGAGCATAGAAAATTCCAAATTCGGATTTGTTAAGGGTATTTTAGTCTTTTCCTAAATTAATTATCATTTTCGTTTGAAGGGTAATAAGTTGGGGTCTAAGCTGATCCCAATCAATTTTCACATTTAGAAAGTAAGTTAGGGCTTTGAGAGAAAGGAGAAAAAAGGAGAAGGGAGAAGAAGAAGCGAGAATGCCAACAATTCGTTCGTGGATTTCGTCGGCGGTGATCCTTAACAAGTGCGTGAGATCACTTCATGTTGAATTCTTTCACCCACACCCAAATTGTTTCAGTTCAGTAAAGTTTGAATTAGAGAATGATGAACATGAAATTCTTGATGAAACATTGTGAAATCTTGTTGGTTGATTTATAGTTGATCTCTAGTAGTTGGATTCTTGTTTCAAGACTATTTTCAGGTCTAAACTATTGTGTAATGAGTTAATTAGGGTCCTTAATGTTTCGGGGTGGAACCCATGGGAGTTTTGGAAGGTTTAGTGATGAAAATGAAGAAGAAAGTTGGAAAACCCATCTGATAGACACTAGGGCGCCACACCTTAGGACAGAGTCTGTTCATCAGGATCTGGTGCGCCACGACAAAGGACAGACTCTTTCCTACAAGCCCTGGCACTCCACACCTCTCACAGAAATCCAATACCCCCTGGAGACCCCGTTCATTCCCTATCTTTTTGTACTAGTTCATAAGTGATGAAACCTTTATTCCTAGTTGATTTCAACACTTTAGAGTACATCTAAACATCATGGAATCATGTATAAACATGAGATCAATATCCTTGAATACATACATCAAATCAAGAAAGAGTAGAAACTTCATTTCATTTCTCAAAAGGTTATAAGGGAGCTAAGTATCCTCTAAGAGTTAAGTTTCAAGTAAGCAAAGAGTATCAAGTTGAGTTCCATTCTAAAGATTTATAAGGGAACTAAGTAGTCACTAAGAGTTCAAACAAAAAAAAATTCAAACTTTTGAGAAGGAAAGGAAGCTAGACTTCCACAAAGCCTATAACTAGTTTTAATAGAAGAAAGAGAAAAATATGATTTCCAAGCGAGATTTTTTTTTACAAAAAAAAAAATAAGTTTTGAGCACTAATGTAAAATCATAGAACTAGTATGTTTTAAAAACATAAGAGTCGGTAAATATAATTATATAAATATATATATATATATATATATATATATATATATATATATATATGTATCCATATATATATATTTGGGAGTAGTATTGAGCACCGATGTTGGGATGCGAGTTCAGATAACTCAAGTCTCCGTGTAAACAATGTAGCCATCATAGGTAGAAAAGAGTCATAATTTTTAGATGATCCCTTTTAATAGTTTACTAGTGGATCCATTAGGCAGTTCATGTCCTATACTATAACAAAGTTAGGATATCCAGACAGCGTGGGCCAAGTAACACTGTATCATCAATGTAGCTATTAAGTTCTGATTTTCGGTTATAGAATCTCTTGTATAGTAGTGCATTTTCATATATAACAGTTATTGTATTTTCATACACAATAGTATTGTATTGTGATACACAACAATATTGTATTATATATATATATATATATATATATATATATAGATATATAGATAGATAGATAGATAGTTTGAGAGAGAGAGAGAGAGAGAGAGAGAGATAGATAGATAGATATACTCAGAGATTTAAGCATGCTGTTAGTCAGCATTTCTTTATATTGCATTTATTTAACTTCGTATATTAAATAAGAGTAAGCAGATCATGAGTTGAGTAGAGCCTAGGTAAGTCTTCATTCTTACTCTCTTTCAAGCCTTAGATTTGTTAGTTCTCCAACTTGCATACTCGTACATTCAATGTGGTGATATCTGTTGGCCTGCATCGCTTTATGATGCAGACATCGGTAGCCACAATCAACATGCGGGTGTTTCGTTGATCCATATTGACATCCAAAGTCAGTAGTGAGCCTCTTTGCTTTCAGAGGACATCCATTTCATTTACTTTTAGTAATTTAGTTTTAGGATGTTGTGGGATCTGTCCCAACATCCCTCTTCAATCAGTTTAGAGGCTTTGTGGACAGTAGAAATTCTGTTTAGAGTTTGTTTTAAGTTATTGAGACTTAAGTGCCATTTTGGCAAGATTTATGACATGAAGTATTTCTTAAAATATGTTTCATTCTTGCTTTAGTTGAGTTTAGTCTTCCGCTGAGTTAAGTAAGTTAGGACAATGGTTCGCTTGGGGTCCAACAATGGTCTTTGAGTGCCGGTCCTGCCTAGGGTATAGGCTTGGGGCGTGACAAACTTAGTACCGGAGCATAGAGTTCAAGTGTCCCAGGGAGTTTATGATGCTATGTCATTAGAGTCTTAATCATTGGTGTGAAGCGTGTCACATCTATGATTAGGAGGCTATAACATTTAGGAATGTTTCACTTCTTTCATCTTCTTTCGTGCGAAGAATTTATCTCTAAAGTCTCTCTCTCTCTAATTTATGCTTACACGTATTTTTCAGATCATCATGCCTCCAAGAAGAGTAATTAGAGGTCGACCACAGATAAATGTTGAGGAACAAAAGATTCAAAATGCGACTGAGGTACAACCCCAAGGAGAGGTTACCAACACTATGTTTCGCGAGGCTATCCGAATGTTGAGCCAATAAGTGACTAACCAAGTAGGACAACATAGACGAGCTCTACATGAAAGGCCTGACATCTTGAGAACCCGTGAGTTCCTTACGATGAATCCCCTTAGTTTCATTGGATCGAACACTAATGAAGATCCGGAGAACTTCATAGAAGAGTTTAAGAAGGTATTTGAGGTAATGCATGTGGTCGATGTGGAGAGGGTTGAATTAGCTGCATATCAATTGAAGGGTGTGTATAGAACCTGGTTTGATCAATGGAAGGACCGTATAGCTGAGGATGCACCACATCCAATTTGGATTTGCTTTGAAGAAGACTTTTTAGGGAGGTTCTTTCCTGATGAAATGAAGGAAGCCAACGTGAGGGTGTTCCTTACTCTAAAACAGGACTCCATGAATGTTCATGAATATGGGTTGAAGTTCACCTAATTGTCTTGATATTCTCCAGGGATGGTGAATCACATGCGGAGAAAAATGAGTCTGTTTGTTGATGGGTTGGGTCGTGATTCAAGTAAGGAAGTAGGGCTACCATGTTTATAGGTGACATGGACATATCCAGACTGATGGTATATGTGCAACAAGTCGAAGAAAAGAAGGTGAAGGATAGAGAAGAATGCCGGAACAAGAAGACAAAGACTGGAATGATTCTGGCCAGCAGGAAGGTGCTTCAAGTCGACCACAATTTAAGAAATCAAAGAGACATTCACCATCACCTATTAGTGCATAAGTGCCCAGAAACAAAGGTGAGTATAGTGGACATAACTCACAGAACTTCAAGGCTAGACCGACTGAGTCTCAAGTTAGTGTGGCGCCAGGAAGTACTAAGCCTCCTACATGTGCCAAGTATGGTAGGAATCACTCTGGCATCTGTCGTGAAGGTTCCGCGGGTTGTTTCAAGTGCGGTCAGACCAGGCATTTCATTATAGAATGACCCAAGAGTAATCAGAGCGGTGGTAATGGGGGCAACAGAGCTCAGTCTTCATCAGTTGCTTCACCAAACAGAGCACCTACTGGAGCTACTTCTGGTACAGGCGGAGGAACAAACCACTTGTATGCTCTTACTAATCTCCATGAACAAGAGAATTCTCCAAATGTTGTCATTGATATGGTTCGAGTCTTTGACTTTACTTTTTGTGCATTATTAGACCCAAGAGCTAGTTTATGTTTTGTAACTCCATATGTTGCTATGAACTTTGAGGTTTATCCTGAACAACTTAGAGAAACATTCAATGTGTCCACACCTTTTGGTGAATCTATTCTAGCAAAAAGAGTTTATCGTGATTGTCCTGTTGATTTCAATCATAAGAGTACCATGACTTATTTAATAGAGTTAGACATGGTAGATTTTAATGTCATTCTAGGTATAGACTAGTACCATGCCTTTTATGCATAAATAGAGTGAGCTAGTAGTTCAGCAGTGCCTAAGAGTCGTTTCAATTCATACCTTAAGGTGAGAAAGTTAGTCTGTAAGGGATGTATATATCACTTAGTCAAAGTTAATGACTCAAGAGTCGAGGTACCTTCCCTTCACTCAGTTTCTATAGTCAGTGAGTTTCCAGAAGTCTTTACTGATGACCTACACAGATCCTCTCCTGAAAAAGAGATAGACTTCGGCATACACATCATTCCAGATAATCGTCTTAAGACTATTCCACCATACAAAATGGCACCAACAGAGTTAAAGGGCTGAAGGCATAGTTGAAACATCTGTTAGATAAGGGTTTCATCCGACCAAGTGTCTAACCATGGGGCGCTCCGATCTTATTTGTTAGGAAGAAGGATAGGTCTCTTAGGATGTGTATACATTATCGTTTTTTGAATAAGGTGACCATAAAGAATAAATATCCTCTTCCAAGGATAGATGATCACTTCAACCAAATTCAGGGTGCTTCTTGCTTTTCCAAGATTGACCTCAGATCTTACTATCATTAGTTGAAGGTTACGGAATATAAGATTCCCAAGACGACTTTTAGAACAACGTGGGCATTATGAATTTCAGGTTATGTCCTTAGGTTTAACGAATGCACCAGCAACGCTTATGGATCTATTCAAGGAATGAAGAAGATCATTCTAGTCACCTACGGATAGTTCTTCAGATGTTGACAGATAAGGAGCTATATTACAAGTTCTCCAAGTGCAAATTTTGTCTTAAGTCTGCGGCATTCTTAGGCCACATTGTATATAATATGATATAATATATAATAAGGCATTGTATATGTGAAGTACTCCCTTCGTCTCATATAAGTTGATCTCTATTAATTTATTTATAGTGCTTAAAAAACATAAATAAGAACAAAATTATTTTTCTAGTTCACGCCTTAAAATACTTCTTGTGAATTATACAAATAAACATAAATACTTTAAAAAATAAAATTAAATGCAAGAGTAGTAAAAATATTTTTTAAGTTTTATTGATTTAGTAAGGTGATCAACTAATATAAATTAATTATACTTAGTATAATGATAAGTTAATATGCAACAATTATACTCAGTATAATAATAAACTAATATTTATCAATTTACTTTAAATTGTCATGTATTTATTTTTAGATTAAAATATAAGAATTTTGACTAACAATTTACGATATCTTTTTTCATCATGTTAATATGCAAATAATAAATATTTATAGTACTTTTCATATAGAATTGAATTATAAAAATACTCTTTTTTTATAAAAATATTAAATAAGTATTAATCTTATTTTATTTTGAAAAATTCATTAAATTATCTTTCGAAAAAACTAATTATAACCGTTAAAAGTTGACAACCAAGGTATAAAAATGAAGTAATATAAAAGAATACAACTTTTTTGATACAAGACAAACTTCTATGCACACATTTCAATAAGAAAAAGAAAATTGGATCTATCTAGATTGTGGAAGGAGACTAAACATGCACAGAAGGGATTTGATTTTTGAGATAAGAAAAGTTAATTCTTTATATTCTTCTGTTACCCTTAATTAATTGGGTTCTTTCTAATTGTTAACTTTTTCAGATCTATTCTTGTAAAGTTTCATGGAAGAATGAATATTCTAGTTTGAAACTCTATCACTATAAATTTGGTAAAAAAAAATTTCATTTCAACATTCGAACATTCAAATTAGAACAAAGCCTAAGAAAGACTTTCGTCGAGCAGGTATCACACGGGAAAAAAGATTTGATCTAGAGTCTTTCCGTCAACTATTGTATGTTTTGTGAAATGGCCAGTTCATTTTTTTTCAGATCTTGAATTGACCTTGCTTAATAAGAACTTTGATTGAAGAGTATTAGTACGCATCAACTTCTTGTTACTCTATTTGGGATTATCAGCTAAGGTATTAAATTTTAAATTTAATTTAATTAGTATATGCATGTTATAACATAGTTATAATAATCTTATGTTGATGCAAATTTTGTTATTTTGCTTGGCGATCGAGAGTTTATTTTGTGGTCGTATAAGTTTTTACGTTCTTTGCAATGTTAGGTTAGATCTCTATCTTTGTTTTTATTTAATGCTTAACCATGTTGTTAGAGCAGATTGTGATTAAATATTGCTTCTTCCGAAATCAGGGAACTGATTATTTATTTTTAAAATTTGAAAATAAAGAATACAAAGCAACTCTTTATATTCTCATGATGTTTAGACTGCTATTGTAATTATTTAAAACTTATTGAATATAAAATAATTTAAATTATATTAAATTTAAAATATATATTAACTTAAATAAATATTAGGAATTAATTCTTAATTCTAATAAAAATAAATTTATTTTAAATTTAATTTGATTAGTATGATTTATTGATTTTTACAACAAATGATGAACCTATTTTGCTATATTAATGTATCATTTCATCCTAAAGATCCAGTCATATGTCCCGTGAAATGATAGGAAACACAAAGTCAAAAGAATAAGTAAATATGATCATAATACATGTCAAAATAACATGACATGCATAGTCAAATAAAGGCCAAAAAATGTGTCACATATGTACACATCATGACATGTTCTGACCAATTAATATCGTCATGTCCTTTAAACAAGTTAGGTAAATTATGATTTCATAGCATACTTTTACAACATTTGGCTATAGTTAATTAAGGTTATTGATGTTTATACAAGAAAAACAAGAAAGTTTCATCTAAAAAGTATGATTCTTTATCCATGTTGGCGGACATGGTTTATGGGGATTTTAAATTGTGTGAACTCATCTCAATATCGGTGCTCAATACTACTCCAATAAATATATATATTCATGCTCAAATGTATAAACCTTACTCTTTATTTGTTTTGAGGTAATTACTCAAAATAATCCCTTAGAAGAGGTAACCTCTCTGAAATGTCTCTGTACTGATAAACTCTTTTTAGTAAAAAAGTTTTTCTTTTCTCAATGTAACAAAATGATACATTTGGGACTACTTTACCTTAAATTTTACTCAAAAAATCTCTTTAAAACTCTTTATATAACTTCTCTATACTTTCTCAAAATTTTAGTTTTAAACAAAATGTTGGCTTTAAAAGTTTCAAAAATGTATAACACAAAATAGGGTTCATGCTGAAATATAGAAATGGAAAACTCAATTCAAGTATCTTGATAACAATATAAAAAAACTCAGTAACTCAAAACTCGACGATAATACTCATCTAAAAAATAATCCATTCATAGGGTTCATGTTGCAATATAGGCATGAACGAATCAACTCAAAAATCTCAATGGATAACATATATTAATTTAATATCATAAGGAATAAAATTTCAAAAATAATCAAGAACCGAAGATCTAACTCAAAATTAACTCAACTCAAGAATACTCAAATCTACGGATATAATCCTAGATTACTCTTTTACTGATTTGAAAGTAGATGTAGGGTGTGACGATGGAGTAGTGCAACATTATTATACTCTAACATACCTTGAAGAACAAAGTTCTTGAGAAATCTTGAAGATGAACTTGATTACAAGCCTTGAATTAGTTTCTTGAAACTTTATGACCAAGTGTTAGATTCTCATTAATGATTTGTAATTGTATTCAATAATTTGAGTTTGAAAGAATGAAATTCTTGGAGAAGAATTTACCTTGAAGAAGAATCTTGAATGAAAGTCTTCTACTTCAATTTTTCCTTAGGTTTCTGCCTTACAGTTTGAGAGAGAAGAAAATGTTGAATTAAGAGATGAAAATCTCATCGATTTGGCCCTTTAATTAGTCGAGAAATTCTTTTAGGATTTTAATAGAGGTAAAAAGATGAAACAACCCTTTAAAATATTTTTCCGTTGGCTAATTCGTCACTGTATTATATAATATTACTAAAGTTTTAATATCGTTTTACTTGAAACGTGAATTATTACAAAATTTGTGTTGTTGGAGAGAAGATTCAAATATCTTTAATTTGATAGGTTATGGTCTACGTAACTCTTTAAATTCTAAGGATGTGATCGTTTGAAGTTGACCCATAGAGAATCTTACATCAAAAAAATTTTGGTATGAAAACTTTCAACTCAAATTTGTGCTAGGGGATTCGAGTCACCTTAGTTCATATACAAATGCATTTCAACGCTAAATAATTGACCTTTACACTTATGAATAATTTAAGAATCCCTCCGTACGATCTTATTCATCAATAAAGAATGATTTGAGTCTTAACTTAGAATTATTTAGAGTGTTACAACACTCATAATTGAGTAATTTTTAAGTTAAATTCAAAATTTAGTGACTTAGAAATTTCATTTGCTGTGATGGTATTAATTAGTGGAGTACTTATATTTGTTGTTAGTGAAATCTAGCTAATATATAGTACCTCTTTATTACTTTCATTGTACTTATTATTCATGCATGACATTACTTTCCATTTTTGATGTTTAATAAAGAGTAACAATGTAACTCTCTATATTCTCATGATGTCTAGAGAACTATTGTAACTATTTAAACCCTATTATATATAAATTTATAAAATAATTTAAATTATATTAAATTTAAGATATATATGAATTTAAAATAATATCATGAATTAATTATTTAATTTTAATTAATATAAATCTAATCAAAGTCCAATTTCATTGGTATGATTTATTTATTTTGGAAATAAATGATGGACCTATTTTGCTATGGCAATGTATCATTTCATTCTAAAAATCCAGTTATATGTAAGGTGTCCCGTTAAATGAAAGGACACGCAAAGTAAAACAAACAAATCAATAGGATCATGCTACATGTCCAGATAACATGGAACACCTAGTACAATAAAAGGCCAAAAAAATGTGTCGCATATGAACATGTGACGTGTTCTAACCAATCAAATATAGTCATGTCATTTGAATAAGTAGGGTAAATTATGATTTCAAAGACTACTTTTATAACCTTTGGGTAGAGTTAATTAAGGTTATTTATGTTCATGCAAGAAAATTTATGTGCATCTACTACTTTGATAAATATCTTATGCGTATGTGCGACCACATTTTTATTGATATTTAGAAATAAAAAAACTAAAATGTTGGATAGGTCAAAACTACTTGTCATAATACTAACAAACAATTTGGGAAATATATAGTTAATGTACTATATATTATTATTATTCCAAAAATATCAATAGTCTATTTGCTTCAAATTATATGAACTCAAGGCAACAACTTCTTTATATCCATATATTTCTCTGCAACTGATAATCCATTTCACAAAAGTAAACAAGGAAGAAATTCAAGTATTTTACATATCATTATGTCCTTTTTTTTTGAGAAAACATGTAAAGTACTCTTTACTTTATCATAAACTTGCATTATTCATAATCACCAACAAATCCCGTTCAACTTGAAGATCATTTTCGAAATTAACAGTTTTCTTGATGTATGCAATAGCGATCCTGCAAACTTTTGATGGAAAGTACAAATCTCTTTCTTGTAAGTGCTTTTTCCTGCAACTGTTACTATTTTGTTTCTTCTCTTGTTTAGAAAACACTTCACCAAGAATTTAACTTTTTTAATTTGAAGATCATATAAGCATATCACTTTTTTTACTTCATCACTTCTCTTAAAACTGGCCCGTACAAAGACATTTAAAATATAAATTCTTGGTACGCATCAGTTTAAAGAAGAGTCTTGAAGTAAAAGAAATAATATGATTATATGATCTTCCAGTTAAAAAAAAATAACAAATTCTTGGTGAAGCATTTAATGAAAAAAAAAAAGAAGAAATTTTTTAAGTTGCAAGAGAAGCAGTTGTAGTAAGAGAAAGTCCAATCACAACAAAAATAAAATAGTGAAGCGGCTTAAATCGCTACTGCAAACATAAAAAAAACTATTCATTTCAACAATGGTCTTCAAGTTGAAATGGGGTGGGGGTACATGATATGTTAGATACTTGAATTTCATTATTTACTTTTGTAAAATAAGAAAAATATCATGTGCAGAGAAATGTATGGATATATAGCAGTTGTGGCCTAGGCTTTACATAATTTGAAGCAAACAGATTATTGAAATGATATTTTTAGAATAATATACAATTACTATATTTTCCCCATCTAATTGCATGTTAGTAATAATAATAAGTGATTTTGACCTACCCAACATGTTTAGCTTTTTATTTCTAAATAACAATAACAATTTGGTTGCATATGTAAAGCAACAAATAGAATTTAGTGTTTGTATATTAAGTTAAAGAATGATGCTTACTGAGTCCTCCAAGGCATCAAACAACTCATTAATCTTAACCAATTTGTTATCATTCACCAAAGATATAAAAAATTTCTTGATGAAGACACTTGTTCCAAAAAAACACCTTATACTTTTTCGAAGTAAAGGAACAACCTCAAATACAAACATCACATAAAATTATCTCAAAAAGAGAGCAAAATATTGGATGCATCCAAAAAATAATGAAAAAATTAATATGGACTAAAATAAATTATATTTACCATAGAGGCTCATGAAAATCCATAAATATTGGTGGTCTTCATATAGGGCTTCACCACTTGCAATAAATGGTTAATTGTAATATCATAGTTAATACGGCCCATGGATAAACATAAAATGTTTATCTATTGGCCGAGAGCAAAGTTCATTTCTTAAAAATATTTATTTTGTATTCTTTTCCACTAAGAATTCTTTGAAAAAAAAAAGTAAGCACAACATTTTTTTACACCTTTACTAATATCTTTGGTTTTTAGATGCTCAATCAACTTATTTCTCTTGCAACTCTTTTCCATCTCATTAAGAATTTTTTGTAATCTCCTTTTTGTCTTAGTTGAAAATTTTACATCATCATACATTTGTGATAATTTATGTTAGTGATGACAACAAACTTTTTCATGTCAAAATAAATCGCAACGCCACTACAACTTATCTAAACTTCCTATTTTTGATTGCTACAAATTCGATGTGAAAGAAGTTGATAAACTATGCTCATATAAAATCTATTACTCACATATTTAAGTTATAAGTAGCTTCCGAAACTAGAAGATCAAATGAATTTTTGCAATTTATGTTTTTCTAAAACCTTTCTAAATTCAAAAAAACTTGCATAATTCTGACTTAACAATATAAACCATCATAAATCCGAATACATATCAATCATTTACGCAAAACATTAATTTGCATACCTAATGAACTTCTCAAAGAAAATATCAATTGAAGGACTAACTGGAGAAGACTCAACAATTGAAAATGCCTCCTTCACTAGGTGTATCATGTCGTTCCTCCTCTATCATATCCTTCTGCAACATATAGACGATTGAAGGACTTTATTTATGGATAATAATTAAGAAGTTTATTTGCTTGGCTAGTGTTGAGGAACAAGGACATGTTAGAGCTCTAAAACTAGCACATTTAGTAATTGTGAAGCAATAGAGTAAGCTATTAATAAATCCACACTTGTTATTAATGGGAAGATGTGAACTATAGGTCAAACATCATATGTTACATTCACCATGCTATCTATTGGAGGTTGAGCTAATAAAATTAATATTTAGACAACACACCACAACAAATGCAACTAAAATAAATTGATAACATAACTTATACAATTTAAACAATGTCGCAAACAAGCAACAACCTATTGCTGATGTCAATTTGACTAAAAAAATTGTATTGAACAATAGACTAAACCAAGGAGATTAACGATGGATGAAACCCTAACTTTAAGAAAAGGGAAAAAATTACCTTTTGGAAATTAAAAATTGAGCTTAACGATGAATTGATTGAAATGACAACGATGGAGATGGAGTTGAAGCAGAAAGACAAGGAGATGAATCTAACTTTGAATATGAGGAATCTTATATATCTCACCGTCATTCATCACGATTTTGCACTTGCTTCCATCTAACTATCCATCAGTGTCTTCGCTGTTTTCGCCGCCGTGGACTTCGCGAAGTTTCTAGTTGAAACTTCATTAGTAAGAAAAGAAATCCCACCAAATCTATAATAGGAAGAGTTGCATCAAGAAGTAGAAAGATGAAGATTCACCACTAACTCATTCTTTGGAATCCTGTCATGAAGCCATTGAAACCCTCCAAAAGACCTCTTATAAGAAATATTGGAATCAAGGAAGGACAAGAGGATACTTGTTGAGAATGAGGGTGTGGGGATGAAAATTGGGGAAAAGATATGTTGCTAAATAAGACGGTGTGTGCATTGTCTTAGTTGGTCAACCCTATTTTTTAAGTCAGTTTTTGACTTTTAGAAGTGTTTTGCAAAATATAAATTAATTTTTTTTTAAAATAAGTCAAATATAGACTTAAGATAAGTTAGGAAGTGTTTGAAAAGTTAAAAATAACTTAAAATAAGTAAAAAATCAAAAATAGATCTCCCCCTACTTTTTATATTTTTGACTTAAAAGTCTGTTTAGTTCGACTTTATATTTTTGACATAAAAACTACTTTTTAAGTCAATCCAGATGGGATCTAAGTTTTTTAAGACTCTTAATTTGAAATTATGTGAATTGATTGAGGGTTTTGGGTTATAATAATTTTGGTGGATTTTGTTATAATTTGAGTGGATTTTTCCAGATTTTGGATAGAAGTTTATCAAATAATGGATCGACGATTAAGATTGAGACACATGCATGTACCATCATTAATATTAAACGTATATATGCACCAAAATATGGACGATAAGGTCACTAACATCCTTAAAGTATAAGGAAGGGTACACTAATGCCATTTACGATAGTTCAAGGTATTTCTTTCTCAATCCCTTTCTAAAGTAACTTTTTAGAGAAGTGCTTTTGAAAAACATAATTTGTGTTTGGTTAATTTATTTGAAAAGTGTTTATTAGTGCTTCAAAATAGTCAATATGTTTCCGAGTTTTTAGCTAGTAAAAAGTAATGTTGTTCAGTTATTTAGGATTAAGTTATTTGATGTTTTCAAGTTTTTAGGGTGGTTTTTGTTGGCATTGTTATCCCCTATCTTTTAATTGCTTATTTTAGCTAATTTTAGTTAGCTGTAGGCCTATTTAACAGACCACTACTGTACCTTTTTTGCTGCAATCAAAAGACTTCAGAAATTCTCTTTTCTCTGCCTCTGCGTCATTTTTTAGTCACCAACATATTGTGGTGTTAGAGAAACGCAAGAGAGAACAAACCTTTATCTCTTAACGCCGGAGAGATCAAACAAACTGGGCGATAGAGTGAGAGATGTCCATGGCGAGCAACAGTTTAAATTTTTCTTCTCAGCAGCCCCTTATTCCAATATTAAATGTGGAAAAATACCATCTATGGAGTCTCAAAATGAAGACAATGTTCAAGTCCCAGGAGCAATGGAATTTGGTGGAGACAGATTATATTGAGCCAAATTTGGCACCGACACAACCTGACAATCAACTACGGCTGACTCGCTAGAAATATGAAAACACATTATTTCTCATCCAATCGGCATTGGATGATAAAATTTCCCCCAGAATTGCAACAGTAGCAAATTCCAAACAAGCATGGGATACTCTAAAACAAGAATATTTGGACAATAAAAAGGTAATTACAATGAAAATACAAACACTTCATCGTGAGTTTGAAACTTAGGCCATG
Source organism: Solanum lycopersicum (assembly GCF_036512215.1). NCBI lineage: Eukaryota > Viridiplantae > Streptophyta > Magnoliopsida > Solanales > Solanaceae > Solanum > Solanum lycopersicum. The sequence continues at coordinate 56,105,993 of NC_090808.1, forward strand.
AAAGAAAAATAAAATGTGCAGGAAATTAAGTCTAGAGTGTCTTGAATGTTAATGACATGAGAATATATGGTGAAAATGTTAATAATGAAACGGTTATGAGTAAGGTGTTGAGAAGTTTAACTAAAGGATTTCATCATGTTGTTGCTGAAATAGAAGAATCGAAGGACCTATCTACTTATAATTTTGATGAATTAATGAGTTCACTATTAGCCCATGAAGTTTGAATCAGTAGGTCCTATGAAAAGGTAGAAGAGAAGGCTTTTCAGGCGATTGGGAGCCCTTTTATGAAGGAAAATCAGAATATTCAGGTGGTGGTTGTGGCAGAGGAAGAGGTGGTTATCGAGGTCGTGATCGTGGAAACAGTAGACGAAGATGCCATTTTGGTGAACAACATCAAAATAGAAATACCATTCTGTGTAGATATTGCAAGAAGTTGGGCCACATAGAAGTGGATTGCTGGACCAAGCAGAGGGATGACAAAAATCAAGAAAATTTCACAGAGGAAATTGAAGAGGGGAGTAATTTATTTATGAAAAAATCTTCTATTGATGATGACCTTAATGGAGTGTGGTTCATGGACACTGGGTGCTCAAACCATTTTTGAAAGACCTTAATGAATCCCAAAAAAGTGAGGTTCGACTTGGAGACAACAAGCTAATGAAGGTTGAAGGGAAAGGTACAATTTCCATAAAAACCACCCAGGGTAATTTAAAGCTCCTACATGATGTGTAATATGTTGCCAATTTAGTTCATAATTTGTTAAGTGTCGGGAAACTAATATTTGGTGGTTGCTCTATTTTTTTTGACGATTGTTGTTGCCCTGCTTATGATAAGAAATCTTCGCAGAGCATTGTCAAGATTTCCATGACACAAAATCATATGTTCCCATAAGAAGTGTCCAGTGTACAAAATTGTGCTTTAATTGCGAAAACTAGTGATACTAGTTTATGGCATCTAAGGTATGAACATCTGAATGTTTAAGGGCTGAAGTTGTTGGGTCAAAAGAATATGGTCATTGGGCTGCCTAAAATTGATAATCTTGAATTCTGTGAAGGGCGTGTCTATGGGAAGCAAAGTAGAGACTTATTTCCTGTAAACAAGGCATGGAGGGCTTCAATTTGTCTTGAGTTGGTGCACAGATGTTTGTGGTCCTATGAGTATAGAATCCTTAGGTGGATTCGATATTTATGTTGTTTACTGATGATTATAGACGAATGAGTTGGGTTAATTTCTTGATGTTCAAATCTGAAGTTTTTGAGAATTTTAGGAAATTCAAGGCATTAGTAGGGAAGCAAAGTGGATGTTCTTTAAAGGCTCTCCGTTCAGGCAGAGGTGGTGAATTTACTTCTCATGAATTGATGCTTTTTGTGTGGAAAATGGTATCCACATGGAGTTGTCAGTACCACTACAAGAAAATTGTGAATTACAGGGGGATTTTTCTAGGAATTAGTATGAAAATTTGCAGGAATATAAGTTTTCTGCAAATTTTCATACTAAAACCAGAAAAAATCCCCATGTAATTCATAATTTTCTTGTAGTCCACCACGTACGTTGGATCAAAATGGAGTGGTCGGGAAAAAATCGACCTGTGGTGGAAATGGCTCGTAACATGATGAAAGAAGCAGAACTTTCAATGAAGTTTTGGGCAAAAGCAGTAGCAACAACAGTGTGTCTTTTCAATATCTCACAAACAAAAATAGTCATGAATTGAACCACATATGAAGCCTGGAAGGATATAAAGCCACGGATAAGCCATCTAAAAGTATTTCGTTTTTTTGCATATGCTTTAAATACTTTTCCATCTCGCCGCAAACCTGATGTGAAATCAGAAAAATACATGTTTGTAGGCTATGCTCCTAAATCCAAACCATATAAATTGTTTAATCCAATGAGTGGAAAAGTTATCATAAGCAGGGATGTTAAGTTCAATGAAACAAGAAGTTGGGCTTGGAATGAAAGAAATATTCCAGCACTAACAAATTCTCTAATTCCTCGATGTACCCGAGTCACCAATAGCTGAGCAGTTGGCTCCAACAACATCTGAAATTATTGGAGAATCTTCGGCAGAGACAAGTCAATTAAGAAGACCAACAAGGGAAATAAGACCAAAACCGAGATTCTCTAATAATATGTATACTTCTTGTCAATTTTATCTTCTTGTTTCAGATCCTATATATTATGGAGAATCAATTGAAAAAGAAGAGTGGCAGCAGGCAATGATTGTACATATGAACGCAGTCAAGAAGAATGAAACATGGAAATGGTTAATTTACCAGATGGTAAGAATGTGATGGTCTAAAGTGGGTATATCGCACAAAGTACAATGCAGATGGATCTATTGAAAGCATAAAGCTCGACTTGTGCAAAGGGATATGCACAGCAACAAGGAGTTGATTTTGATGAAACATTCTCTCCCGTAGCACACTTTGAAACAGTGAGAACTCTCTTATCTCTTGCTGCTCAACTCTCTTGGCTAGTTTACCAATTTGATGTCAAGTCTGCATTCTTAAACGGCTACTTGGAGGAAGAAGTTTATGTTGCTCAACCGGAAGGTTTTGTTGTGAGGGGGCAGGAAAGTAAAGTGTATAGACTGAAAAGGCCTTATATGGGCTAAACCAAGCCCCACGAGCAGGGTATAGCAAGATAAATTCTTATCTCCAGCAGAATGGATTTGAAAGAAGCAAAAACGAGCCAACTATTTACATAAAGAAGCTAGGTAAAGATGATTTCTTTGTGATGTGTCTTTATGTAGATGATATGATTTATATGGGCTCTTGTGAATATGTTATTGCTGAATTTAATTCTTCCATGATGAAAATTTTTTAAATGACAGATTTAGGATTGTTGCATTATTTTCTTGGTCTTGATATTAACCAAGGTTTAGATGACATTTTTTGTCTTGCAAAAAAGATATGCAATTGATCTTCTTAGGAGATTCGACATGCTGGGTTGTAATATAGTTTATGCACCTATGAATGTAAGTGAGAAGCTCATATCTGATGATGGTACGGGCTTGACAGATGCTCGTTGCTTCAGAAGTATAGTTGGTCTGGATTATTTGTCGCACACATGGCCCGACATAGCATTTTCTATTAGTATGGTTTACAGATTCATGCATAACCCAACAAAGCATCATTTTGGGGCAGTTAAGCGGATTTTACGATATGTTGCAGGAACTACTGATTTTGGAATTTGGTATTCAAGAAAATCAGATTTTAGATTATTTGGTTTCACTGATAGTGATTGGGCAGGTTGTCTGGATGATAGAAAAAGTACTTCTGGATATGCATTCTCTCTTGGTTCAGGTTTTTTATCATGGAGTTCAAAGAAGCAAGAAACTGTGGTCTTGTCGTCATCCAAAGCAGAATATATTGCTGCCACTGCTTCATCAAGTCAAGCGGTTTGGCTTAAGGGATTGCTTGCTGATGTATTTCAGAAGCAAGCTGCTGGAACCAAGATTTTCTGTGACAGTAAAGAGACTATTGCAATGACGAAAAATCCAGCATTTCACAGCAGGACAGAGCATATTTACATTTGGTACCATTTTATCCGAGATCTGGTAGCGAGTGGAAGTATTATGTTGAAGCATTGTGGCACAAATGAGCAAGTTGCAGATATTCTAACCAAAACACTTCCAGTTGGAAAGCATGAGTACTTCAGACTACAGATGGGAGTGACAAGCTTCGAAGCAAGGATTTGAATAATGTTGCAAATCACTTCCAAAATAGGAAGACAAGTACCAATTATGCTGCAAAAATCAACTAAAACTTCACATGAAAATTTGACTTTAAATAATATAGGATTTGAAAAAAGTTAGGGATGATAATTCATGAAAACCATCACATTGGCGACGAGGCGATCGCCTTTCACTGGGCCAGTAATCCAGACATACAGAAAACATTTACTCCACACTACTAATACAAATTAACCTATTTTCCTTTATGAAAAAATAAAATGTTAAACAAGCTACAATTACTGGAATTATTAAACTTGATCAATTTCTAGAGCTTTAAAAAACCACATAAGCATAGTCAAATGAACATAGAAAAAGCGCAGTGCTCCAAGAAATTATTTTTACATCAAATTGTAGGGTACAATCTTCCAGTAATTTCTTCATTCTAACGACATGTTCAGTAATGCAATATAAAATTATGATATGAAAATATGAGATAAAGTTGAAATTTTGTTTGAACATGCAATTTGACTTTTTCTATGGTATGTTTTCTTATGAACATAAAAAAATTCATAAGTTGTAAAACTATTAAAATTGTCTCAATTTTATATACAATCTTACCAAATAAAGAAAAGTTTGTAAATGATATACTCCCTCCGTTTCAAAAAGGATTACCTAGTTTGACTTGGAACGGAGTTTAACAAAAGAAAGAAGACTTTTTTATCTTTTGGTCCAAATTAAAGTTATGTCAAATGTACCAAAATGTTATTTAATCTTGTGGTTTTAAACATGCCACGTGAAAAGTTAAAGTTAAAGTGTTGCCAAAAAAATTAAAGGGGTCAATCTTTTTGAAACATAACAAAAAAGGAAGTAGGGACATAATTTTTTAAACGGAGGGAGTAATATATTATCACAAAACTATTTAAAAAGAAGTGCAACATTATTGATCACATTTTAATTCAATAAAAAAAATTAAACATAAGTTTTAGATTTTTTTAATATTATTCTCCCAGATAGTATAGTCAATTTTCTCATGTTCAACTCGATCATATAAATAAGAACGATGAACCAATATTATTACTTATTGATAAATAAATTTGATAAAAAAAATAAAGAATTTAGTGAATATAAATGGTAAAGTAGAAAATGATTCAAAGTAATAATATATGTGTTGCGAGAATAATCATTATATGAGTACAATGATTTCAAAATAATGCTATAATTCATAATTTTTATTTATTTATGAAATAAATGGTTAGTAAATATAAATATGGGGTTATATTCATGTGTGCCTACTAAACCAAATACTTCCGAGTCTTTTACACTTCTATGAATATCTCTAACCTCTTGAATTTTCAAAAAGGTAATTTTTTTTCTCTCAAATGATGTAAATTATAAATCACAATTTTTATTTACATATAAAATAAATAGTTAGTAAATTCAAATATGAGGTTTCATCCAAATTTTTAAAAAGTTACTTAAGGATTGTTCTCATATGTAAAAGTTTTTTTTAGCTGTATTTGCTATGGTGAAGGTGATATTTCATTGGTTGATGAAAAATACTGAATTTTGTTAATAATTTTTCAATTGCATAGAGCTATTTAGCTACAATAGAGTATTTTTCGGTGCGGTATTAACTTAACGCAAAGTTTATTGGCCTTCAAAAATTTGCTGAGAAAGGACCTACCTTTACTGGCTGTCCGAAGTATTAGTAGTTAGTAAAAGTCAATTAAAAGTCAACTTTCGTGAAACTTTTATTCTCCCTCCAATTTGTTTTCCCTGTAAAATATTTCCCCTACAGCCACATTCACCATACAGAACAGGACATACCTTTCTCCCTCCTTGTTATTGATGCTCATATGGTCTCTCTCCCCATTATCGGCGTTTGGAGGATGACAAGGCCTTATAAATTATAGGAAGCACTAGACAATGTACTTGGCTTGTGGAAGTTCTATACTAATTAGCCTAAACAGAATTTTGAGAGTATGAGTTACGGTAAGCATATAATATAGTGGAGAATTCCATAATTAATTAAAGAATAGTTAGTGAGAAAGAAGTTGTAGGTAAAACAATTTGTTTGTTCCAACTTCCAAGCTTATAAATCTCAGTTGATATATCATGTTCAACTTCCTTCTCATTTTTCTCATTCAGGTTGTACATCCTTTTTCAGGAATATTCATTTTATTGATCAAAAGCCATTAAATTGCCAAAGTATCTTTCTTACCACAAAAAACCTTAATCCATCTCAATTGTTTACCCTATTTCTTTTTGTACTTTTGTATTAACTTTCAAAATTATCTAAGGATAATGAATTTATTTTTGCATCGTCACATTTTGTTTTTATTTTTTTACATGTAGAATATGTATCCATGATTACTTACTAAGTAAAGTTATCATATCTCCACTATATTTCTTATCGTATAACTTCTTATCATATGTCTTTCTCCTCATTTTTTGTATTTTATTCTACAAATTGTATTAATGACTTCTTTTATCTTTTTTAAATTTTTTATGATTGTTAATAATTTTATTATTGATTCATGTAGTGTAGATAAAATGACTAAAAAAAAAACCATTGCTACTACTCTACTAAAAATTATAGAAGGAGAATTTAAAAGAATTATAAAGAAATTTTCTTTGTATTCCACTGTCGGTCCTATAGTCTGTACAACACTGAATATATAAAAAAATTGAACCTCCAATATTTCAGTTACTGTCCAATATTCTGTTAACGCGGAATATATAATAAAAAAAATGTACCTCCTACGCAACAAAAATTTTCTCCCCTAACAAAATGAAATGAGAAAAATCTTTATACAAGGAAAGAACTGGAAAGTATGTAGGTTTTACAGATGCTCTTTGTTAATGACATGGGCCTCCGAAACGTAAAAGCCCAAGGAACAATCTGCTCCAAGACCTAAATTAGAAAAAAATAGGTCAAACTGTAGTTATGCATTTGTACCAACAACTTCACCCCTACCTTCATCTTCTTTATATCCATCTAAAACTGAATCACCAGAAATAAAGTCATCGGAAAAATGCTTCTCACCAACACCCCCCTCAAGTTTGAGGGGCGGAACAAACACCCAACTTGCTCAAAAGACTTCGGTGAGAAGTACCAGGTAAAGGTTTAGCAAAGATATCCACAAGCTGGGAAGAAGAAGCGACAAAGGAAAGATAAATCAAATTGGCCAGATATCGTTGACGCACAAAATGGCAATCAATATCCACATGTTTGATATGCTCGTGAAAGATTGGACTATCAGCTATATGAATTGTCGTCTGGCTGTCGGAGTGAAGGGAAACAAGAAAAGAAGGTGGAACTGATAAATCCTCAAGAAACCGGGCCAACCATGACAAATCTACAAATACCCGTCTCATAGAATGGTACTCTGCTTCTACAGAAGAAAGAGACACAAATATTTTTTTCTTTGATTTTCAGGAGATAGGGTTGCCACCTAAACTTATGAAAATACCACTGACTGAACGACGAGTCTCGAGACAAGACGCCCAATCTGCATCACAAAAAGCAAGCAGCTGAACGGAAGGATTGGACGACATAAAAAGGCCAAAACCTCGAGTACCAAGTAAGTAGCGCAAGACATGAATTGCAGAATTGTAGTGTGAAGTACGAGGTAGCTTCATATATTGGCTTAGGTGTTGAACGGAGAAAGCAAGGTGGGGACGAGTGTGAGTCATGTAGTTCAACTGACCAATCAACCTCTGACATGAGGTTTGATCTGATAAAAATTCACTTTCATCAACTTTCTATTTCAGGGACGGATCCAAAGGTGAACTTTCAGGTGTGAGTTCGAGGCAATTATACTCAGTAAGAACCTAAAGAATGAATTTTCATTGATTGAGAATCAAACCAGTAGATTCATGTAGCACCTTCATCCCTAAAAAATAATGTAAGCTTCCCGAATCTTTAATTTGAAATTTAGAGAGCAAAAATGATTTCAAAGCTTGTAATTCTTCAATGTCATCCCCAGTCAACACGATATCATCCACATAGACTATTAACATGGAAATATAAGCACCATTGAGTTTATAAGAGAGTGACTAATCATTTGACAAATGAGCATAACCTTTGAACTCAAGTACAACGGTTAACCTTGCATACCATTGGCGGCAAGCCTGTTTCAGACCATAAAGAGAGTTCCTTAAATGACAAACATAATGAGGAGGAGACTCTATGCCTAGAAGGAAATTAATATACACCTTTTCCTCCAAATCTCCATGTAGAAATGCATTATTTACCTCTAATTGGAACAAATTCCATCTGTTTTTAATTGATATGGCAAGAACACATATAATAGTGGTGATCTGAACGATCGCACAGAATATTTCTTTAAAATCAACTCCCTCCTTCTGCATATCCCCTCTAATGACAAGACGAGCTTTCAAACGCTCAACTGATCTATTAGATTGCAATTTCACCTTATAAACCCACTTAAAAGATAAGGCTTTACGACCTGGAGGAAGACGGACCACATCCTAAGTATTATTGGCTAACAAAGCATTTATTTCTTTCGCCATAGCATCCTGCCAACCCGGGGTGTAAAACTACATGGGAATAACTGTTGGGCTCATGAATGTGAGACAGAGAAGTAAGAAAATGTTTGTTAGGGGAACAGAGGACAGTAAAAGAGAAAGAAGGAGCTTGAATATAACATAAAAAAAAGAAAAATTAGAAACATATGCTAGATGTACAGTGCTGCAAACATCATCTTCTAAATAGGCGGGAGTTATGAGAGATCTACTAGACCTTCTTAGGATAACAGGATCAAGAGATGGAGATTGAGACGGATGCGTGTCTACATGAGACGGACCAAGATCAGAAGATAGGGAAGAAATATATGGAAGTGTACTTGGATTCGAACAAGCTGGAAAATAGGAACTGGATGTGAAGATTTATCAAGGCATTTGGGACTAAAAACACTGAAACTTCAGGATACATAGGAGAAGGAGAAGTAGTGGGAAAGATGGGAACTATAAAAATTCTAATTGTTGAAATCAAACAACTTATATCCTTTCTTTCCATGAGAATATATATGAAAACACAAGTGTGGCTCTAGGATCTAACTTAGTTCTTCTGTGACGCAAATTAGGGGCAAAGCACAAACATCCAAACACCCTTAAGTGATGGTAGAAAGGAAGTTTTCCAAACAAAATATGATATCGTGTTTTAAATTTTAGAAACTAGGTTGGACAAGGATTGATTAAATAAGAAGCTGTAAGAATAGAATCACTCAAAAATTTATATAGTAAATAAGAATGAAACAACAAAAATCTGTCCACCTCTAGTAGATGCCTATGTTTTCTTTCAAAGACACCACTTTATTGTGGTGTACCTACGGAAGAATTTTTATGGATAACACCTTTTGATAAAAAGAATAAAGAACCTTCTTGACTGGAACCAAGTCCGTAGTATTATCAGATCTAACGATTTTAACCTTTTTGTCAAATTGTCTTTCTACCCTAGCTAGGAAATTTTGTTGAAAGGCACTGCTCTTGGTAGATAATAAGAAAATCCAAGTCCCCCTACTATAATTGTCTACAATTAGAAGGAAATATCTATATCTATCATAAGTACGTGTGTGAAAAGGTCCCCATGTATCAATGTGTATAAGACAAAAAAAAAGTTGCTTACTAGAAATATCACTATTGGGGAAGGGAAGCTTGGCGTGTTTATATAAAGGAAAAATATCATAAAGTCTCAACAAACTTAGATAAAAAAAAATAGGAAAAGAAATTTCATTGATATTCTTCATGTTGGATAGAGGTATGTGGCCTAGCCTATCATGCTACAACTATTGATAACATCAAAGCAAGAAACACTAGAAAGAGCAATATAAGTGTTGTGTTTGGGTTGAAAAATTGAATTGGAAATCGTATTACAAAGATCTACTAAAATGTGAAATTGGTGGTTGATTATGTTCCAGCACATATAGTCCATTTTTGGATTTACCAAACACTATTGGGCTCTTCATTAAAGGGCCATGCATGAAACAATGAGACGGAGAAAATTAATAGATGTTGGAGAATAGAGAGTAGATTAAAGTTAAAACTTGAAAATAACGACATTAGAAATGTTGATACAGTTAGAAAAAGAGTTTTTCTGATCCTAAATGTGTTACTTTAACAGTTTGAGAATTGGGAAATTTGACAAATGCTGCTTTAGGCAACATATTAAAAGAGATAAAATATCCTTTGTTGAAAGTCATATGCTGACTTGCTCCTGAATCAATAATACATGAAGTTGGGCTAACAAGGATGTTATTTCGTTTGGAATAGACAATAAAAGGTAGAAAGTTTATACTAGCACAATTAGCATTAGCTATGACCTAAAAATTCTCTTGTTGAAGCAATGACATGATTTGCTTCAGCTAGTCTTGTGATAAAAGATTTCATGACTATGGTGGTTCCACGTTATATAGAACTAGTTTCCTACTGCCTCGCTAGTCATAGCTGCATTATTGTGAACAAAATTATTATTATTTTTGTGCTTAGTAAACTAAAAATTAGTAGGAAACCCATAAATTTTGTAACATTGCTCAATGGTGTGCCCTATTTTCTTGCAATATCTTCATCTTGGAGTAGACTTCTTATTCTCGTTATAGCTTCCTCTTGCATGTTTGTACTCGGGTGCTCCGGGTCTCTCTCCAGAGGTTGTTTGTCCAAATGCTACAAAGGAAGAATTCTCTCCAGAGAATTTGGGGTTCATTTTTATCTCCATTTGCTTTCCCTCTTGAATCAACAATGAATAGACATTAGCCGTTGAGAGTAAAGGAGAAATCATCAAGATGTTATCTTTGTCTATACTGTAATAGTCGTTCAGACCAATGAGAAATTGTACCAAACGTACATCATGTTTTCTTTCACATTTTTTTGTTTTGCCCCCTAGGAGAAAGCACATGCATATACTGTGAAAGTATCAAGTGCGTCGGGTTCATCTCACAGTCCCTTCATCTTTGTGAAGTAAGTAGAAATGTTAGAGATCCTTTGAACAAGCTCATTGAGTTCTTTTTGCAGTTGAAACATCTTTACTCCATTGTTTTTCCCAAATCTAGTCTCCATATGTGAACATAGTTCCTTGACAGTGGAGCAATACATTACACTATCTGAGATCTCTCCTGAGAGAGTTGAGCCAGTAGATCATCATATTGTCAAATATTCTCCAAGCTTTGTGTTGGTCAGTGCCTAGCAGGTTTACTCGTGGATTCATCAAAGAAATCATACTTATTATCTGCGGTCAAGGCAATCATCATGCCCCTTTTCCATCCTACAAAGCTTTTTCCAGCAAAAAAAAGTATTCACATGGTGAATCAGTTTGAGATATAAAATAAGGATGAGAATATGAAGAAAATCAGTAGCGTAAGCGACAACCATTGTAGTTGTTTGGAACGCAATGGTAGGATTATCACCCATGATTGAAAAGAAAATATCCACAGTGAATAAAAGAAACGAGATTTGAAAAGAAGAAGAATCAAGGAATTAAAATCTTTCTTTGATACCATGTAATAACTATAAAATTATTTTCTTTATATTCCATTGTTTGTCTAATATTTTTTATAAAGCTGAATATATAACAAACAAATTATACGTCCTACGTAACAAAATTATTCTACCCTAATAAAGGGAAAAAATAAAATCTATATACAAGGAAAAATCTGAAATGTTGGTTTTTTGGTACATGCTCTCATTGATGAATGGGTATCCGAAACTAACAACCTAAGGCACAAAAGATTGTAGACCCAATCTGCTCAGAGACCCAAATTAGAAAAAAAAAGTCAAATCGTAGATATACATTTTTACCGACAATTTCACCTTTAGCTTCATCTTCTTTATATATATCTAAAATTGAATCACCGAAAATAACGTCGTTCAAAAAATTCTTATCACCAAAAAAATTAGTGCACAAAGACAATGAGAAGAAGAAATTAACGTATTAGATTATAAAAGTCCATAGAAGTTGAAAATACAATATTGGAAAATTGTATCAATGAAAAAAGAGAACGTGTTATAAATGTTTTTCTTACAAATGTAGAAGGAGATGATTGAGGAGGAACAACATGATATATTTATTCCACTGAATGAGACATATTCTATTGTTGAGCCTTCTCTATTTAGTCATTCAATCGATACTTTCTTTGTGGAGCCTCTTAAGTATGTAAATTGCAATTTTTAAGTCAATGATTCATATGTATTTAGATTGCAGAGGTTCTTTATTGTTAAGTCGAAATTAAGTTTTCAGATTTTAGTAGAACAAAAACTAAAAAGAAATATAGACCTTATATTTTCGAAAACTACTCATAATTTAAATATGTGAGTATTTGATTTTGTTGGTGCTATTGAGAAATATTGGTAAAACATAAGTGTTGTGCAAAAATTGTTTTATTGTTATGTTATTTTAAGTAAATGACCTATTTGTTGTAATAGATGAGCTATCTATTCCAACAAATGAGTCATATGTTGGAAGGAATCAAATCAGTAGCAAGATTTTTTATTTCTTCCGACATGTGCCTTGTCTTTTGAAACAAATAACCTATCTATTGCAATGGATAATCTATTTCAATAGACACATCATCTAATTGAAGAAATCAAATCAGTAGACTATTAATAATTATGTTAATTATTGTATTATGTTATATTATTAAATTTATTGCTATATTTTAAATGATGTAAAATTCAATTGTATTTTTATTTTTTTCTTATTCGTAGATAAAATGACTTCTGAAAGAAAAAACAAATGAATCAACCTCTAGTAAATCAAGTAAAATAGCTCAAGTACAAACACTATTAGAAGAACTTGTTGAACAAGTCATTTCACAAATAGATGATATGTTACATTCAATAGATGTATAGAAATAAAATGTTGAAAGTAATAATGAAGAAAAATAAGTTAGAAATTCTAGAAAACTATAAAGGAGGAAGATAAAACTAAAAATGAAGAAAAGAAAATAAATGATAAAGATGAGGGAAAAACTGAAAGTGATAAAGAAGATGATGAGGCAGGTTAAGAAAGTGATGAAGTAGATGATATTAAAAGTGGAAAAGTTTCTAAAGAGGAAAGTGATGAGGATAATGAAGAGGAAAGAAGATGACAATATTGATGATAATGTTGACGTATCCATGAGAGATAGTGAATGCAGATCAAAACCCGACGTGATACTGTCAAAAATTTTAGTATTAAAGAGTTTCAGGTTGAGATGTGTATAGATGATCCTACAAATTTGACGCGTGATTTTGTTGTAAAATTAGTCATAGACATTAAATTTTATTATTTTAGAAAGATATTGAGCGATGAAAACTTGAGCATTTCTTTAAGTCTGATTGTTTTGGACACTTTGATTTTGAATAATAACAATGTACGCTTTCAGACGGACCATGATATATGATCTTCTCAAGCACATGATCAAATATAAGGCTGATGATGATGATGCTTTGAAGAATAAAAACAAGAAAATGAATGATATAAACTAATGTGGTGTGTAGATTTGTTTTTCACATGGAAGAATTTGTCATAGTGATTGGAGTGAGATGTCATCTTCCATATAAACCAACACTTGGAAAAAAAGCTGAAAGAAAATCAAGACATATAAATCGGTCAAGACTGAAAAGAAAGACAAACTGTCAACCAAGACAACCACAAAAATCAACAAAGGCAAAGGAAAATAAATAATGAGAGTGAATTGTTGAACATTGTTTGACAAAGTTACAAAGGGAATGATTTGTTAGGAAATCTCAAAAACAAAAAGGATTTAAAGAAGCACAAAAGACGACTGTGCTTGGTTTGAATTGTGCATGTAATTTTATGGGCTAAATGAATCAACAAAGTTATAGATCTTGAGTTGTTTATGCTTGCTTATGATTTGAATGCATTCAACAATTGCCGATGCGGTTATGATAGTTATTTCTTAACTGTTAAATATTTGTTGACAAAGTTATCATCAAATATGAACAGTTTATATACCCTTCCTTGGGCTTTCATGGTACAGTTCACCTCTAATTTTTATTCTCCCTACAATTTATTCTACCTATAAAATATCTCCCCTACCGCCACATTTACCACAAAGGATAGGGCAAACCTTTCTCCCTCATTGTTGTTGACGCTAATATGGTCTCTTTTGCCATCGTCGAGGTTTGGAGGATGATAAGTCCTTATAGGAAACACTAGACAATGTACTTGGCTTGTAAAAGTTCTATAGTAACTAGCCTAAAAAGAACTTTATAATGGAATTTTATGCATTGTTTGTTTGTTTTGAGAGTATGACTTACGGTAATAATATGATATAGTGGAGAATATAATAAATAATTAAAGAATAGTTAGTGAGAAATAATTTGTAGATAAAACAATTTGTTTGTTCCAAATTCAAAGCTTATAGATCAAAGGTAAATTAAACTCCTTTCTCATTTTCCTCATTATTTTTTAGTCAAGCTGTAAATCCTTGTTTAGGAACACACGTTTTCCAATGAACTTTCGCTTTTCTACTTTCTAGGACTGCAGAGGCCTATTTTTCTATAGGAGCTTCTGAAATCCAAGACCTTTTCTTTCAATCCAACAATAATCACCCACTGTGATTATTGCATACACCTTGGATCATAGGATGGAGGAGAAAAAAATTTCATATCATTTGACATAACCAGATGGATCATGGGAAAGTCACAATGGTACGAATGGGTTGAAAAGAGCCAAAAGATGATGCAAAGATCAGTTATGAGAAATAAGTGTATGGATAGACTTGGTCCTGTCTGAAAGAAGATTCAAAGGAACAAAAGAAGATTAAGAGGTGGGAAATTTAAAAACAAGGAGAAGAGCACTTCTGCACAAGAAAACATAATGGATATGGGAAATTTATAAGAATAATATCTCTAAATAGTGGGGGGAGTTCATGCGTTAATTATTTCTGAGCTGACATGGAATGCTGGGTGGATGGACATAGCACTTATGATTAGAAGGTTTATTTAGTGTAGATAAAGACGAAGGACACACCTTTCTAAAGGGTTAATGAGGATGACTACCCTTAAGTAGAGGTTGTACAAGAAAATAGATAGAGGAGTAGAAATTTAAGAAAGACTGATATTAATAGGAGCAAAGGAGGAAACCAGATAACCAAGTCAGTGAATATACAATAGGAAGACCTCCTCAAGAGATGCCTGATAGGATACTTAAACGAATAATTGAAGGAAAAATTAACTCTTGCGAATATCAGAAAGTAGGTTTCAGCAAACTGGAAAAAAGTGTTTAGTGTTAAATATATATGAATTGTACAGCGAACATTGTTATTTGAGTCCCTAATAGATATATGGGGGAACAAACCATACGAGGTCTATGGAGGTGGAAGAACAACAAATTCCAGATCAACTAGTGAAACCTAACAATATGATGCATCTCTCACACTACCTCTGTGAAAGAAACATAGATTAGAGTAGTAGGGATCCCCCTACGTTTGTGGTCCAAAAAGATATTTAAAGACATAGGGGAATTATGCGGAGGATGGGGTGCAACGAAAGAAGAAAGGAAAATTAAAAAACACATGAAATGAGAGAAAATCTCGGTGAAGAATGATGGAAGAAATCTATCGTTTGAGGGGTCTATTTCATGTGATAGGATAAAATATTACTTCCGTATTTGGGAGGAGGGCAATCGAAGGATTGAATTGCTGCTAGAAACTGCTAGGGAAACTGCAGGAGAAGAGGACAATGATTTTTCCTAGTTAATGACTTTATGCAGGGTATATAAGTTGCATACAACTGCAATATAGGATAAAAAATCTTTTTAGGGATTTTGGTACAACTCAATACGTGGGCTCTGTGTTGACAACTTGAATGTCTAGTGCAAGTGGGTCACATGAGCAACATTTATGGTTTTAAATGAGAAATTGGATTTGGGACTTGTAAAAAAGCCCATAACCATCATATATTTAAAGGATCCAAAGTCCTATACAATGCCTCTCAAGTCATTTTTAATGACTAATAAGGAGGAAAGCCTAACAGATCAGAAGAACAAGGCTTTGCATGCGACATTGAAGTTATGCATGCAACTATAACAGTCTCACCATAAAAGAGTACATATGCAAAGGTTGTCATGATGATATCTGAAGATGAAAATAGGAAAACTGCGATAGTTATGGCAAAAGAAATTCACCATTACATTGAAAGGAATGGGATCAGCTGTAACACAGAAATTTGGGGGAGTGGGCTAGTGATACGAAATTCAAATACATATATTGTTGATTGGAAAGAGGAGGAAGTCATCCCAATTTTGCAGCAACAACAAAATCCCTCTTGTGTGCAGCATAATCTGATCAAATTAGGGAAGATCTTTAGAATTGATTTCCAAGGACATGAAGAGGAGGCCATAATTACTTCTCCAAATAGATAGTTGTCTTCTAGACAAGCAAGAAGAGCGGAACAAGGCACTAAAGATAAAAAGCACAAAATAAAAGATACACAAGACCTTAAAGTCTATTCTGGTTTGATGTAACATTCAAAATCTCAAGGAATAGGAAAAAGGGGACAAACATCACTTTAGTTACAATATAAAGTTTAAGCTAGTATCGTGGAATGTTTGGGGAATGAATAATAAGGAGAAGAGGGATACTGTCAAAAGCTTAATTTCTGAATTGAGGGAAAACATTATCTCTCTCCAAGAAACTAAGCTTGAGGGGAATATTGCAAAAGCAGTGAATCAGATGGGGAGGTAGATGGATCCAACAGGCTTGTCTAGAAGCTAGTGGGGGGGGGGGTTTGTGAAACAAAGTATTGTAATATTGTGAAATCAAACAAGTAGCACGAGAGAATTATTGGTATTTATCAAGTTGTGAGAGAAACTAGGGTGTAAGTGTACCTAATAGGTTCATAACGCCATAATCCTACTTAAAACAATTTTTCCCTAGTGTTTTGCATGAAAAGTGATAAGTTATGTATCTCTAAATCCTTGGTCCGGCATTTAGAGAATTTCATTCCGTACCTTGGTCCAGCTATGTGTGTCTAAGTTACTAACCCTTACCTTTACTTCACATTAAGCATCATATTCGACGTATGTCTTAGTTATTACATTGCACCAATTGAAAGTAGCTTATTAGATAGTATCCCACTAAATCTATGTACATAATTCTTTTCCTATTAAGTACCCCCTTGGTCCGGCAAGTAGCAATAAGGAATGTTCTAACGCTTGCACTCATTAAAAAAACTTCTAACAAAAGAATTATTGATGCATGCAATAACATATTTAAGAATTGTTATC
Source organism: Solanum lycopersicum (assembly GCF_036512215.1). NCBI lineage: Eukaryota > Viridiplantae > Streptophyta > Magnoliopsida > Solanales > Solanaceae > Solanum > Solanum lycopersicum. The sequence goes on from NC_090808.1 coordinate 56,122,918, forward strand.
TAGCTAGGTTTATTTTGTTAATTACCCGTGGTTACTAGTACCCGAGTTGTGGATTTAGTTACCCATGCATAGAAGAACATAATTCATGGTTGATAAATAATAAATCATGAACTTAATTTGTCAAATTCAAAGAAAATCCAAAAAATCAACTTGAAATCACACAATTATCTTAAAAACCAAATCCGGAAATTTGAACTAAAGCCAAGTTACATACACAAATCTCAAAGAAAAAAACTAAGAAACTAGTAATATAATCCAACGCCCCCAAAACGAGGTTTTACACCCTATTTATAAAAAACAGAGTCCTAAATTAAAAGGAATTTAAATAAGGAATATTTTTACAAAATGCGGCTTCAATCGACAATCCCCACAGACGGTCCGTCGATCAAACGATTGACCGTCGACTGCCTCCATAAGTTCATGCTTAGCATCTTTTCTCAACCTTCACTTTGCATCTTCTTTGATCCAATCGACGAACCAACAACACAATTTGTCAATTTACCTACGGTCTGTCGATGCTTCTTGTCGTTCCATACTTAGCTTTTATTCAATATCGGGTACTAGGATATTCTCTCATCAGATCGATCTTTTGACAGGACGGTCCGCCAACGGACCATCGATCCTCTATAACGCCACTCTTAGTCGGAATTCCCCTAGTTGCTTCCAGATGTCTCAACCTATAGTCGACAGTCACCACCTATGGTCTATCGAAGGAATGACGGGTCGTCGATGGTCTTCGTGGGTCACCTCGAAAATAATTCTTCACAGCCTTCTGCATTTTGGCCTTAGAAAACTTTCCTGCAAAACAAAGATAAAAACATATTAAAATTATTACAAAAAGGCTCTAGACACACACCAATCTTAAGGAAAAAGCATTGATAGTTCCGTGAAACCACGGTACATCAAAACCCTCAACTTAAATTCGTTGTTTATCCTCAAGCGACGCACTATGACTCTACAGAAAACTTTGTACACGAGTATTCTTTTTTAAGCTTTCGCAATGACATGGTTATCAATCCCTACTTTCTCTTTGCTCTAGTGCATTTTTCTCCTCTTAGGCTTGATAGACTTACTCATATGGATCAGACCATGACAAAGACTCTCCATGCACCGACACCTCTACTCTCTTGTCTCTCGCCAAAATACCAACTTTTCGATATTGCAACTAGTGCTCTCACTTCAAAAGATATCCTCCTTTTTGACACAATGATTTTAACTTTGAGTATAACGATCATTTTTCAACACTCACGCTCAAAATAAATTCACACCTAATTGGTACTTGTCTCCATAGTCTTGCCCTTATTTTCACAGCTTAAGTTCACCATATTAGACTCTTAGGATTACGATAAGATGTTGTTGGCTTCTAACGTAGGCTCAGGTTAGGTATGGTAAATGTGGGTACATTTTAGTGACTTGTTGCGCTCCTTGACATTATGTCTAAGCGTCGTACCTCTTTCATTATCTATTATGACCTACTTTTTCTTTTCATGTTTGCCTTATTTTCTCCTTTCTTTCTCTTTTGTGGAAGTGATTCTTACTTCTTTTTTGTTCAACACTCTTTTTATCTTTTATTTTTTTATTCAATTGACAATTTTGACTGAGTTGCTTCTCTTGTTCATTGTTCCTTTTCTTTTCCACATTACACTTTTATACCCACTTTTCGGGTCATCACTCATAATAGCCACCCTTAACTTATGGATTTTCCATGATCCGAGGTACACATTACCCAAGGTTGAATTAGGGCCAAGACGAGGTCAATTTCTGCATTAGCCACTCTCAACTTATGCTTTTGCTTTAAGTTGAAGTGCACATGTCCAAGGAGGACCAAAGGCAACATATTATACCCTGGGAAGTTGAGTTGATGAAGAAAAGAAAGGTCTATTATAGGCTAAAAATATTTGTATAAAAAAGGGATAACAATTTCATCCAGATCACTTCACTTTAGGCTAGATGTTTTCTTGAACAAGGACCTATGATCCTTTCCTAATTGTCTAACACATATTCCTTTTGTAGGACCAAACTTGCAAGTTCTAGCTCTGTACCAGAAGGGGAACATTCAAATTTGCTCAATTTCTAGCTCGGTACCACCAGGGGAACATTCAAATTTGCTCACACTCTTTTGACACCTCATTACACTATAATATTATCAGTTATCTAGTTTGAGTTTTAGATTGAGGATCATGTAGTGGGTGCATCTCTATGTCATGATTAGAGACAACATTCAACATTCATTATACCTATTCATTCAAGCACTCTCTTAGAACGGTATATCATTCATGTTTAGACATCATGCTTCATTTTTCACTTTCATACTTTGTATAAGTTATGACACATGCCAGTTCAACAGTAAAGTATCAGTCTCTTAGTGCAAAAAATTATAGGCAAGAAAACCACCAAGAGATGATCGTGAGTTAGGCTACTCAGACATCACCCTAACACTCACATTCCATTTACCCCACCCCCAACAAAAAAACATAAAATTGCCCCCAATACATAAGAAATATAAAGATAGGGTAGTAGGTGAAGCAAAACTGAGGCACATACCGCCGAAGATCAAAAAGAAGGCGGGTCCTACTTCTCGAAACCCGCACCCTAAGTAGAGACACCCTCAGTAGTGCCCACAACAGTATCCGCACCCTTAGTGGTGCTCCTGTCAATAACCTCTGTTTTGGAGCATGACACCCCAACAGACAACTCTTGAGCCTTTTTCTGGTGGGTCGCCTCTTCAATTAACGAGGCTCTCCTCACCGCCTCAAGATCTATCTGCTCTTTCTTCCGAGCACGAGCCTCATCTCCTTCAGATGTATGGCTGGAACAGTGCCGCTTGGCACGCTCACGAGACTCAAGTGGTGGTGCAATAGAGTAGTGAAAAGTGCAGCAAACACTGTATCCTCCGTTGTCTCAACTGGTGCAGTCTCAGGCTGGGTACCCTTATCTCCAGTATGCTGTCAACATCTGCCCGTAGACTCGCCACAACCTCTTGAAGAGTAGTCAAATCAATAGTGGGGGTTGGGCGTGCTAGCACTCGCAGCTCAAATGCATCTAGGCACTGGTGGACCTCCTGAATCTTCCGCTCCGTCTACTGAGCCACCTTCTTCTCAATCCGGTCCTCAGCCTCGGCAATGGATTTTTGCATCGAAGGATGGATACGATGCAACAAGGTGGCCATCTGGGCATCTAGCTTTTGGACCTTACCAATCGGGACTAATGCTGCTGATAGTGGTGTAGACCAGGAGGAACTAGGTTCCCTACTAGTGCCAGGGGTAGAATCGGACGGGGTGGTATCGATAGGCCCTAAAGTGGCAGGATGATCCCCTTGGGCTAGCTCTATAGTATCCGCAAGTTCTCACTTAGAGGCTGCAAATCAACTTTGGGCCCTCGTCGTGGTGCCACCATATTGGCCTCATCTATGATGAGACCGATATCCACAATCTCGGTCTGAGTACGAATGACTTTAGAGTGCTAGAGGGTCACCCCAGCATCCCTGCAAAACTACAAAATCATACAGCCGAACGAGTAAGTGGTAGAGTTCTTAAAGGCCCTCTTATGTATCACGGAGATCAAAAACCTCGCGAAGTCGATCTCCAACCTGGATAGCATGCTACTACCAGGACCGCTCTATCCCAGGTAAGGATATCATCTACTGTCGTGGAAGAAAGGCGGTGGCGGACTAACAACCAAAAGAACATGGCTCCAAAGGTGAGGTTGACCTTCTTGATAAGGCCTCTTGGTCCAACATCCATTATGCTCCCTCACCGTCAATGAAGAGTTGTTGTGTAATTCACCTCTTGGTGGACTCTCTCTAATCTCTGCTCCGCTGAAACTGGACACTCTTGAACAACTCTCACCTGTAGTCGAACTCTGAGTGAGGGGAACCCTCGCGACATCAGTGGATCCACCGTACAGGAAGCGACAAATGGAAGTAGAAGAAATGTTTACCCGACAGCCTTAAACAATAATATCTGTGAGTGGGTCGTGTTTGGCGGGGTTCAACCGCCTCTCTAAATCACCTCGGAGTGTCTCTACAAATGAGGCGTAGAACTCTCGCACAGTCTCTTCACTGTAGGACCCCATACTCCTCGCCATCCACATGAGCCTGTGGTGGGTAAAAAATTTATGCATCTCAGGGACTGTGTGAATAGGCTACCTTTAAGAACACGCTGCTCGACTGTCACCAACAGATTCATCACCTCATTATTATTCAACACCTTTGAATCCCTTTAGACTGGGTACTCGACATCTACGCACCATCGCCTGGGATTATCAGAAACCAATGTAGGGACCTCATGCTGTTATGTTGGAGCACACTCTGAACTCTGGGCCTCATCTGACAAGGCATTGCGAGCAGGAAAATCTAGGAGAGTGGATCCCTGTGATCCGGAATCGGAGGCAGTGGCCTCATTTGACCCCTGGAGTGGGCCTACTCTGAACCTGAAGCCTCCTTTAAGCCGGATGCTCCTTCAGATCTTGAGGCAGACCTAGATAGTGCTTCGGTTAGTCTGCGCTCCTCATCAGACCGAGAGGCAGTGACTACACTAGACGCCACCATCTTGGGGGTGCCTCAAGTGGCTCTAGCAGTTGGTGTTGGGGTCCGGGTGCAAGGGGGAAGTATTTTGGATCTTGATCATCATCGGACATACCTATCAATTGTCAGAAAGGTGCCACGGACTTGGACCTACCCCTTTGATAAACGAGGTCTTTTTTAGGGGCCATTAGTCTCAATGTAATCAAACTACACAAGCGAAATGATCAAAATAGAATATGGATACATAAGACCTAGACCAGAGCAGAATTGCAGTATTAGGAGACGACAACTATCGGTGGTCCGTCTATAGTGTCCATCGGTGGAAACTTATCAAATTTTGGAAGTTGGAATTCCACAGACCTCTTAGCTAGAAACGAAGGATATGCAGAATGGCTCGTCGATTAACGGATGAACCATAGTCAACTTCCGTCATCTGACACTTAACATAATTCAGAATTTCTCGGGAATCATAGTTTCATTAGCAACGACGGATGTGAAGAATGGCCCGTCGATCAATTGACGGACAGTAGTCCACTTTCGTAGTTCCAAAGTTAAGCATTTTATATTTTAGCCATCGACGGACCCCATCGACGATCCGTAGACGGGGTCTCGTGTTGGTTGTCAGAGACAGGTCTCAGGGCATGGTTTTAAAAATACATTCTTACACTTTTAAGAAGATCGCAAGTTTAACCAATAGATAATAACAAGCATAAGACCAATTCGTCATCCTTAGGGCTTCGATTTCAAAAATTTCGAACACGGGTTCTACGAGGCTATCAAGCCCTAAGTCATAAAATCAACAAGCATATTGAATTTACATAAATTCCATCCCCAAGTCATTCACTTTGTATCCTTCGAAGGGACATAGAACCCAATTTTAACAAGTTTAACATGCAAATTTTTCCGTAAGTCAAGATCCGTATACAATCTATTTGTTTCCAAAAAAAATTAACTAGAATTCATTAAGCAAAAGGAAATGAAATGTCTTTAAATTGTAGTGGATTGAATGAGTGGGTGATATTGCAACACCAACCTACGTGCCTGCTTTCGAACACCGACAAGAGAACACACAAAGGAGACAGAGTAGAATCTGGGGGGGGGGTTAAGGTTTTGGGATTTCTTAGAGTTTGAGAGAAGTGGGGTTTTGAAGAAAATGGAAAGGTAAGGTTATAAGAGTTAATGGAGAAGGAATGGAATAAGGGGAGGGAAATGGTTGGGATGGAATTTTAAAATATGTGGGAGGTTAGATGAATGGTTTAATTTTAATATAGACTATCGGTTCGGGTCGAGTCACTTGTTTTGTGAACAAACGATACTTGGTCGACGGACTGTCCATTGGACTGTCGATTGTGTATATATTCAGACCAAAGTTTAAGACATACCTGGGATGTACGGACACCATCGAAGTTTCATCGATTGAACGATGGCCCGTCATTTGGTCTGTAGATCTTTGCATCGGATCAATTTCTGCAGAATTCATGGGTTTGGTCCCTGCACATTGAACACCCATTACGCTATTCTTTTTGTTTTTTTCTGGACACTTTTGATACACGGAACCTAAACTACTCTCTATCGAACACACTAAAATAACAAATGAATATGATTAAACTAAAAACGACATCAGAGAATGCAAATGTTCTTAAATAGAAAAGAAAAAACCTATTGTTGGCTAGAGGATACACCTTTGATTGCCTCCCAAGAAGTGCTTGATTTAACATTGCGGCACAAGGCAAGACCCTTGATTACTCAGGCTTAATCAATGATATATGCCTCAATCACTTCATAGGCACTCTCTGCATGCCCTAGGTAGATATATGCAGTCCGGTAAGCCAAAAGAGCATCACCAAGCCTTTCCACATACAAGTAGGTTCGGAGACATACATATGGGGGTCTTGTATGAAGTACGGTAAGCCTAAAGAGCATCATCAAGCCTCCTTGACCAATCCTTTCTATTAGCATTCACCATTTTCGAGAGGATCTGCTTGATTTCTTTGTTGGACACCTTAACTTGCCCACTACTTTGTGGATGGTACAGAGTGTCTACATTATGGCGAACCTTATACTTCTCTAAAAGCCCTTTAAACAACTTGTTGAAAAAGTGAGATCCCCCATCACTAACAATGGCCGTGGGTGTGCCAAATCTGGAGAAGAAGTTCTTTTTCAAGAACGTGGTGACACTCTTCCGTTCATTGTTTGCAAGTGCTATGGTTTTCACCCATTTTGAGACATAATCAACCTCCACAAGAATATATTTCATTCCATGAGAACTCACGAACGGGCCCATAAAATCAATGCCCCATGTATCAAACAAATTAATCACTAGAATAGGATTTAAAGGGAGCTCTTGCCTCTTCGAAATTCCTTCATATCTTTGGCACCTATCACATGCCTTGGAAAACTCATGAGCATCTTGGTGAGTGGTTGACCAATAGTACCCTCACTGCAAAATGTTATGGGTTGTCCGGATACCACTATGATGCCCCTCCATAGGCGAGGAGTGGCATGCCTCCAAAACACTTAACATCTAATCTTCCGGCACACAACAGCGAATAATCCTATTGTCACAACTTTGATACAAGAAAGGCTCATCCCAAAAGAACTTTTTCACATCATGCATGAACTTTTTTCTCTGATGGAATGACAAATCCGATAGGACTATATCACTAGCTAGATAATTCACAAAATCGGCGAACCATAGAATCAAGTCATGAGAAGCGGCCTATACATACTCATCAGGGAAGGTTCCATCAATTTCAGCCTTTTCACACAACTCTCTCATTGCTTCATCCCATAATCTGGACAAGTGATCGCCAACTTGATTTTTGGACCCTTTTCTATCTTTCACCTCAAAATCAAACTCTTGCAATAGTCGCACCCATCTAACCAACCTTGGTTTGGCATCCTTCTTTTCCATAAAGTACCTCAAATTGTAGTGGTCAGTATTCACTATAATTCTCGTGCCAAGAAAATAGGAGATTTTTTTTAAAAGCAAATAACACCGCAAGGAGCTCTTGTTCAGTCACAGTGGAGTTCTTTTGTGTTTCATTTAGGGCCTTACTAGCATAATAGATGGGGTGAAGAATTTTATCCTTTCTTTGTCCCAATACTACACCAAGAGCAACCCCGCTAGAATCACACACACCTCAAATGGATTACTCCAATCTGGGGAAATAATTATGGGCGCATACACCAACTTCTCCTTCAACTCTCAAAATAACTTTAGAAAGGATTCATCAAAATAGCACTTACATTCCTTATCAAGTAACTTGAACTGAGGATGTGAAATTTTTGAGAAATCCTTAATAAACCTCTTGTAGAAGCCCGTATGACCAAGAAAACTTCTCACACCTTTTACAAAGATAGGTGGAGAAAGTGTCTCTATAACCTCAACTTTTTCTCGATCGACCTCTATACCCTTATCTGAGATGCGAGGGCCCAATAGAATACCCTCTTTCACCATGAAGTGACATTTTTCCTAATTTAGCACAAGGTTGCAATCTTCACATCTTTTGAGAACCTCGTGAAGTGACTCAAGCAACGATCAAAAGAGTCGCCAACAACTGAAAAGTCATCCATAAACACCTCAAGAGTTTCCTCCACCATATCGGAGAATATCGAAATCATACATCTCAGAAAAGTAGCAGGTGCATTACACAACCCAAAAGACATCCTCTTAAATGTGAACATCCCATAGGGGCAAGTAAAGGTCTTGATCCTCCGGTGCAATAGAGATTTGAATGTAACCGAAATAACCATCAAGAAAAAAACACCATCCTGTTCCTGAGAGCCTAACATCTGGTCCATGAAGGGCATAGGGAAATGGTCTTTCTCAGTCCATGCATTTAATTTCTGATAATCCATACAGACTTTCCATCCAGTCACCGACCTCATTAGAACAAGCTCGTTCCTCATTGGGTACTACTTCATTTCCCCCTTTTTAGGCACAACTGAACGGGTCATACCCAACTACTATCAGCAATAGAATATATGACTCTAGCATCTAAAAACTTAATGATCTCCTTCTTCACTACCACTTGCATAGGTTGATTCAAATGTCTCTGCTTCTCAATACTGGGCTTGTGGTCGGGCATGATTTGGAGTTTGTGTGAACAAATATTGGGTGATATCCAAATAGTGTCCGTAATTGTCCATCCAATGGCCCATTTGAACCAATTCAAAACTTTCACCAAACACTCTACTTATTGCACATTCAAATCTGATTCGATGATTACAGGCAAAGAGGCATCTCTTCCCAAGAATACATACCTCAGATGAGGTGGTAGATCCTTAAGCTCTAATTTTGGGGCCTCTTTAATAGATGGTTTCACAGTTGGAGACTCGCGATATTTCATATCTAACTCCAATTTATTTGGTTTGAATTGAAATTCACCTCGTTCAAAAGCCATAACCAACGACCCATACTCTTCAGTACCATCACTCTCAAAATTCATGATTATTGACGCTAGTGCCTCAACACCAAAGCGCTCTTCGATTTGTACCTTACGTACTCTCAAACCTGTAGGATTTAGCAGATACCATTTGGAGCTCACCACTCTACTTCTTGTACCTGCAAATGTTGAAAGTTGCTTCTTCATTATTCAACCTAAACTTCATCTGTGCTTTTTCAATATCATCTAAGGCGCGAGCAGTAGCAAGGAACGACTTTCCAAGAATATTAGGCACCTTAAAATACACCTTGAAGTCAAGAATCACAAAATCAGTCAAAAATATAAACGATTCAACCTTCACTACCACATCATGGAGTATCCCAATAGGCCTCTTCGCTGTTCGATCGGCCATCAGTAAATGCATCGCAATGCGCTTTAGGTGACCCAAACCCGATTTCTTATATATGGAGAGAGACATGAGATTTATGCTTGCACTGAGATCACATAGTTCTTTAACAAAATGTAACAAACCGATGGTACATGGAATAGTGAAAGCGCATGAATCTTCTTTATTTTGCACAAGAGACCTTGTAGAAATAGCAGTACAATACTGCATTCGGACATCATCCTCAAGACATACCGATCTCTTCTTTGTAAATATATTTTTCATAAACTAGGCATAACCAGGCATTTACTCTAAAGCTTCTATCAAAGGGACATTGATTGAAATTTATTTCAACAAAGTGATAAAACGCCAGTATTTACCATCCTTAGTTATCTTCACCAATCTTTGAGGGAATGGTGGTGGTGTAGGAATGGGGATCACTTTTTGGGGTACCTCTTCTTTTTTCACCGTTTTGTCCACTAATTCACCATTAGTTTTGACTACCTCTTCATCTTTTCTCACCTCATCTTCTACTATGGACAGCATGGGTGGATCAATGGTTTGCTTAACCCCTCGAGTCGTGACTGCCATGCAATGTCTATCATTTTCGGATTCTGAATGGTATTGCTAGGAAGAGTGCCCAGCTGACGTGGGTTCACAGTAGTAGACAATTAGGCCATTTTCAACTCAAGATGCATGATCGAGACTGCATGTGCATCCACCGTTTGCCCAATATTAGCCAAATTACCTCTCAAATCCTTAGCGTGCTCATCACTAGCATAAAACCTCCTCCTCATCTTTTGAAACATATCTTCCAATCGCGCTATACTACTTCCACCATCCCTAGGATCTACTTCCAAATATTGAGGCGGAACATAGGGCCCAGTTCGTTCGTTTCTGTTACCATAGTTACCCCAATTGTAGTTTTTATCACGGTTGTAGTTTCCATCTCAAACATAATGGCCCTTTCTATTGTAATTCCCATAGTTTCGATCATGATTTTCTTGACCTTTGGCGCCAGTTCTCCTTATTGGAGCCTTGGGCCTTCTGTCGGAAACCCCCCGTCTGCGCATTCACTTCATAAGAATCCTCTTCATAGTAGTAGTCATCCACTGGTGGTGGTGGTTTAGTCAAATAATTCACCGCATTCACCTTTTCTACACCTCTAGTGATAATTTCAATACCAACCCAAGCTCAGTTCTCATTTGAGCCATCTCTTCACGAATCTCATCTACGGTCAGGTTGTGTGTAACTTGTACAGCAAAGGTGTTTCTCCCAGTGTCTGACCTCCTAATGCTCCAAGCCTTATTGTTGCGAGAGATTTTCTCCAACTTCTCTACGATCTCTGCATATGTCCACTCACCATCAGACCCCCCACAATAGTATCAAGCACTGCCTTATTATTATCATCTTGCCCCCGATAGAAGTACTGTTTCAATGACTCATCATCAATACGGTGGTTTGGGACACTTCTCACGAATGAGGTGAATCTATCCCAAGAGCTACTCATTGACTCCCCGAGTAATGACACAAAGTCGTTCACTCTATCTTTGTGGTTGAGATTTTTAGACACTGGGTAAACTGTGCTAGGAACATATCCCTCAACTGGTCCCAAGTATAGATTGAATTATAGGGCAACTCATTAAACTATATTGTGGCCTCTCCTATCAGTAAGAGAGGGAACACTCTTAACCCGATGACGTCCATATCCAAATCTTGTCTCCTTACACATCTCTTGCACAACGACCTCAATTTGGCAATATGAGCATGTGGATCCTTATATCGTAGCCCTGGAAACAAACCTCTAGCGGTGAGCATCTGCATCAAGCTAATGGTTACAACGAATATGTGACCCTATGGTTGAAGAGGTAGGACAAGAGGCCAATCAGAATCAGTGATGTTGATGTTGCCCCTATAGAACTCTTATGGGTGTAGGAAGGGAGGTTGCCTCCTCAAAGCATCATCACCGGGGTTTTCTACAATCACTTGGTTGTGAGAATCAATCGGTGGAGGAGCTGACGGTTGATCCCATCACCTAGATTTGTGGGATTCTATTGATCATTAATTCTGAGGTGTGTCAAGTTAAGTTTAGGATTGAATGGAAGCGTCGGTTCTCCCCAGCTCTGTTTACTTGGCATACACTAGATCTAGACCTGAGACAAACAAAAACAAAATAAAAAAAAGTAAAAGTAGGAAATTGTTGAGTAAAATTCAGTAACTGTTATTAAAGTTAATGTAAAAGCCACTTTCCCTGGCAGCGGAGTCAAAATTTGATACGCTCAAATTACACTTCCCTAAAGAAGTATAAGCGGTCGTATCCCACGAGGAAAATGGTTTACACTTAACTTCAATGCATGATTACTTCTATTTAGTCAATTCCTTTTCGAAAACTAGTAACTAAAGGGGGGTTTTATGAAACAAAAGTATTGTAATATTGTGAAATCAAACAAGTAGCAAGAGGGAATTATTGGTGTTTATCAAGTTGTGAGAGAAAGTAGGGTGTAAATGTTCCTCATAGGTTCATAACACCATAATCCTAGTTACAACAATTCTTCCCTAGTGTTTTGCATGCAAAGTGATAAGTTATGTATCTCTAAATCCTTGGTCTGACATTTAGAGAATTTCACCCCGTACCTTGGTCCGGCTACGTGTGTCTAAGTTACTAATCCTTACATTTACTTCATATTAAGCATCATATTCGATGTTTGACTTAGTTATTACTTTTCACCTATCAAAACGAGCCAATTAGATTGTATCCCACTAAATATATGTCGATAATTCTTTTCCTATTAACTACCCCTTTGGTCCGGCAAGTAGGAATAGGGCGAGTTCTAACGCATGCAGTCATTAAAAAGAAATTTAAACAAAAAATTATTGTTGCATGCAGTAATATATTTAAGAATTGTCATTTAGCTAGGTTTATTTTGTTAATCACCCATGGTTCCCACAACCCTATTGTGGATTTAGTTACCCATGCATAGAAGAACACAATTCATGGTTGATAAATAATAAATCATGAACTTACTTTGACAAATTCGAAGAGAATCCAGAAATTCAACTTAAAATCAACAATTATCTTAGAAACCAAATCCGAAAATTTGAATTAATGCCCAAGGTACAAAGACAAATCTCCAAGAACAAAACTAAGAAACTAGTAATATAATCCAACCCTAAAAATGAGGTTTTACACCCTATTTATAAAAACACGGGGTCCTAAATTAAAAGGAATTCAAATAACGAAAGTTTTTCAAAAACACGTCTTCAATCAACAACAGCCACAGACGGTCCGTCGATCAAATGACGGACCATTGATTTCCTCGTAAGTCCATACTTATCATCTTTTATCATCCTTCACTTTGCATCTTTTATGATCCAATCGACGGACCAACAATACGGTCCGTCAATTAACCTACGGTCCGTCGATACTTCTCGTCATTTCATACTTAGCTTTTCTTCAACATCGGGTACTGGGACATTTTCTGATCGGATCGACATTTTGACAGGACGGTCTGTCGATCAGTCAGTGGACCATCGATCCTTTTATAGCCCCTCACTTAGTCAAAATTCCCCGAGTTGCTTCCAGATGCCTGAACCTCCAAACGAAGGTCACCACCTACGGTCCGTCAATGGCCTTCGTGGGTCACCTCTGCACTAATTCTTCACAACCTTCTCCATTTTTGTTTTGCACAACTTTTGTGCAAAACAAAGATAAAACATATTAAAATTACTACAAGAAGGATCTAAACACACACTTATCTTAAGAAAAGTTATTTTAAGTTTGAAAACTGGTGGTTACAATCAAAAGGTTTTGTTGACAAAATAAAAGAGATTGGTGGTCATCATTCAAATATTCATGATATGTGTTTCCTACAAACATAAAGCTTTAAAGCACAAACTTAAGGAATGAGAAAATAAGTGAGTGGTAACCTTGGCCTACAACAAAAGCAAAATCTAGAACAATTGGCAGAAATGGACATGGAGAGGGAAACAAAGTGTTTATAAAAAGAACAAATAACAAAAAAAATCTATAGTCCTACTAGAATATAAGGATCTTATTAAGGAGGAAATTGAATGGAGACAAAAATCAAGAATACTATGGCTTAAGAAAAGGGACAAAAATACCAAGTTTTTCCACAAAATGGAAAATTCTCTCAAAAGGTACATAACATTGATCAATTGATGATACAGAGGAAGTCACTTATGAGCCAGCTGAAATTGAAGTATAAATGATCACTTACTAAAAGAAATTGTACACAAAACCCATACCATGGAGACCTACCATCAGTATGCAAAGGGCCTGGTCATTATCGATAAAAATAAAATGGCCCTTCAAACAACTCTAGATCCATTATCAAACTGTCTACGACCTTGATCATACTTGGGCACCATCACTATCAGGTCTCCATCCACAAATACCACTGTGACCAGCTCCGGCATAGTCGAAGTAGTCAATCTGTACCTCCAATATGTATCTACATTCAATTCATGCTCATCTTCACCATCTGCATTTCCCTTTGTCACAACGATCATCTTTACCCCTGCAGGGTGAATCTCTACTTCCAATGTTCTCACTTGTCCATCCCCAGCTCCTTCTAGTTCGATTTTTGCCATGAAACAGAAGAATCCTTACTTCTCTTCCACCGCCACATCTTCATTAGAACGGAACGGCAATTCCAGAAAGTTATTAAATATGTGAGGAAGTCTCTGAAGTTTCTTCATTGAGGAATCATGAATGTATTGTTGCCTTTTTCATAATTAGAGTGAATTCTACCAATTGTTGGGGGTTGAATTGAAATGATAAGAAGATGAAGAAGACAAATGTTGAAAAGGTTCGAAATTCTAATAGCGCAATTTTGAATTCTATTAACCCCTGGAAGAAAGATTGGTAATTGCTTTAGATTTTTTGTCTGCAAAACACATTACACATATACTAAATTAATATTAGTTAGTAGAGCATCTTGTATTTATGTCTTTAAATATTTTGCTTAAGAGGAGAGATATATCCAAACAATTCACTTAATATATAGAGTAGAGGAAGTACAATTCATTTCCCCATTACATTTGTCAAAATATTGAATTAATCATATTCAAAGAATGATACAATATAATTACTCATTTAATTTTTGCTTGTTAAAGAATGTGACAGGTGTGTACCAACTCACATACGAAGGGAGTATAAATATTTTTGAATACTTACAAAAACCTTATTAAGCCTTCACATTTCACAAGGTTTTAGGGTTTTGATTTTCCTCTTTTCCTTTCCTTTTGAATTTTAAATTTAAGCAAAGAAATATGTATATGTATGTATTACATTATAACATAAATTTAGACAAGTTTTATCATTTGGTTATATAGTATATGGAGAATCATTGCTATTATATGAAGTTCATAACTACATAAATCACCCACAGAAGAAAGTTACTATAGTTAGAGGAGGCTCACCACCGACTATATGGAGCATTGTGGATTATTACTTGACATCTTTTCTTGAATTAAAATACATAGTGCATATTATATACAATCAACTATTCAAATGATGTGTGTTTAACACATATATGTTGATAGTTTATGTAAAAAGAAAAAAAAAACTCATGCTGCTAGTGTGACTTTGACCATTACTTATTTTTTAAAAAATATAGATGTCCACTTTTACCGTCAATCAATTATTATTAAATTGGACCTTCACCAACATGATGAAATAAAAATCCAAGTAATCAACCAATAGAACTACTAAGATTATTCTCTCTAGTCCAAAATTAAATGAATTGTCAAAAGTTTTTTTATAGTTCAAAATAATTGAAATTTTCAAAGTTCTAGATAATTGTTCATAGGATTTTTGTTTCCATATCTATCCATTCTTTTAATGATGTTATCAACTACTTTACATTTGCTATGAGAATAATTTAGGAACATTAATAAAAAAAATAAGTCTTTAATGTTATCCTTAAATATTTTTATTCAAGAGGAGAGTTATATACTAAAAATTCACTTCATATATAGATTAGAGGAAGTACAGTTCATTTCCCCAATACATTTGTCAAAATATTGAATTAATAATGGTAAAATATAATTAATATTTTAATTATTGCTTATTAAAGAATGTGACGGATGTGTACCAACTCACATATGAAGGGAGTATAAAAGTTTTTGAATACCAAAAAGAACCTTATTACAGCCTTTGCAATTCACAACTTTTAGGGTTTTCACTTTTCCTTTTTCCTTTGCTTTAGAATTTTAAGTTAAAGATTTGAATTATATACTCATAAAAATGAACTTTTATACCCCTACGACTAACTTATTTTTAAAAAATTACAAATAAAAATGCAAATTAAAAAAAGTCTGTTTGCAAATCTTGTGTTTTTTACGTGATTTAACCTATAAATATAAGAATATATATCGTACTCGAATAAATATTATTCCATAGAGACATAAGTCTTCAAGTTAAACATTTTAAAAGCTAAATGATACTATATGGTATAATAAATAAATAATATTGTTATTAAGTCTTTTCATCTACTCTAATGGGATCTCTTATAGACAAACTTATAAAAATAAAAACTGAAGTACTTTTTAATACATTACAATAATATCACATAGTCTTTTTACTCCCTCTTATTAAAATGCCACTTAATGTATCAAATGATTTAGAAAATTGTTCTGCATTTTGTGCTTCAAAATTAATTGAATTATAATATATTTTTATTAATTCATATCAAATACTATCAATTTGCAAAGAATGTAGCATTTTTAGGATTACAATTTAGAAAGAAGGAGAACAATTGATAAAAACCTTCCTTTGGTTAGTATAGCACAATTTTTATTAAAAAAAAACATTTTTGATGTGCATAATTGATTTTGTCATTCGTTTTGACACCACATCCGTTAATTTGGTGACTTTTTCGTATTTCTCATCTTTTTATAATATTTTGATGTAGTGTTGTTGCTTCATTTGTAATTCTACATTTTTAAAAGATAACTACTTACTTCTGTGAATTGAGATTAGTACTCAAAACATAGATCAAAAGGCTATATTGAGAATCTCAGTTTCCTTTCTTACTTTATTTAGAAAGCGATTACTTTTATCTGAAAACTAGTCCGAAAGCTCTTTGGGAATCTCTGTTTCCGTTCTTAACTTATATGTGAAAATATTTATAAACTTTCACGGAATACTTAGTTCCTTTTGACAACACATCAGTTCCAATATGTATCCGGATACATTCAATTCATGCATAATTGGTTTTATCATTCCTTTTGACTACACATCAGTTCATTAGGTGACTTTTTCGTATTTCTCATCTTTTTATAATATTTGAATGTAGTGTTGTTGCTTATGTAACATCTAAGGTTAATATAAGAAAAACAAGAATAATCAAATTTTGAAATAAGTAAAGGAAAGTGGAAAATTTCCACATTTTAAAAGTGAGTTTTGACCATTTTCAAACGGACATAACTTCCAGCATAGGATGAGTTTGGATGAGTTCTTTATAGGCATAATCCATATATTGGACCCTAAACTTGACTTCCAATTTTAACTTTGATCTCAAACTTTCATAGTAAACAAATAGGCACTTTAACTATTCTATCTTTCAATAAATAAACACGTGATTTTTGAAGCCAAAGTGCTTGAAATGCAAACGCTCCCACGTGTATTAGTGAGCCAATCAGTGTTTGCCAACTAATACACGTCTTTTTAAAAAATATATAAATAACACGTCATTTGAAACAAAAAATAATAATTTTAATTAATATAAAAGAGATTCATTAAGGGTAGAACTATCATTTCAGCATTTTTTTTTATATTTGTGGGCTTCGAAAATTACTTCTCACTCGCACAAGATGCGTGAATTTTACGCAAATTGCCACGTAGGAATCACGTGTTTATTTATTTAAAGATAGTAAAGTTAAAGTGTCTACTTGTGCACTATGAAAGTTTGAGGTCAATGTTAAAATTTGAAGTTAAGTTTAAGGTCCAATATATGTATTATGCCTTCTTTATATGACTGGAAAACTCGTCGGTAGATCTTTCAAACGAAATCAAGTTTGTGAAATTCTGAGGTTGTATGAGGGAGATATGATTTCCGGAAGTTGGGCTGTTGAGCATAAAAAATTACAATTCTGGATTTGTTAAGGGTATTTTAGTGTTTTCCTAAATTAATTATCATTTTCGTTTGAAGGGTAATAAGTTGGGGTCTAAGCTGATCCCAATCAATTTTCACATTTAGAAAATAAGTTAGGGCTTTGAGAGAAAGGAGAAAAAAGGAGAAGGGAGAAAAAGACGCGAGAATGCCAACAATTCGTTCGTGGATTTCGTCGGCGGTGATCCTTAACAAGGTGTGTGAGATCACTTCGTGTTGAATTCTTTCACCCACACCCAAATTGTTTTATTTCAGTAAAGTTTGAATTAGAGAATGATGAACATGAAATTCTTGACGAAACATTATGAAATCTTGTTGGTTGATTTGTAGTTGATCTCTAGTAGTTGGGTTCTTGTTTCCAGACTATTTTCAGTCTAAACTATTGGGTAATGATTTAATTAGGGATCCTAAGTGTTTCGGGGTGGAACCCATGGGAGTTTGGGAAGGTTTAGTGATGAAAATGAAGAAGAAAGTTGGAAAACCCATCTGATAGACACTAGGGCGCGGCGCCTCAGGAAAGAGTCTGTCCATCAGGCTCTGGTGCGCCACGACAGCGGACAGACTCTTTCCGACAGGCCCTGGCGCTCCACACCTCTAAGAGAAATCCACTACCCCCTGGATGATTTCAACACTTTAGAGTACATCTAAACATCATGAAATCATCTATAAACATGAGATCAAGATCCTTGAATCCATACATCAAATAAACGAAAGTTAAGATCAAAGTCAAGGAAGTTAAGAGTCAAGTCTAGAAGTTATGAAATAAGTCAAAGTAAAGTTATAAAGTTTTCTAATGACTTTTACAAACGTTTTCACTTTATTTTAAAAGACTTAAAGTTCAAGTCAAGAAAGAGTAGAAACTTGATTTCATTTCTCAAAAGGTTATAAGGGAGCTAAGTATCCCCTAAGAGTTAAGTTTCAAGTAAGCAAAGAGTATCAAATTGTGTTCCATTCTAAAGAGTTATAAGGGAACTAAGTAGTCACGAAGAGTTCAAACAAAAAAAAATTCAAACTTATGAGAAGGAAGGGAAGCTAGACTTCCACAAAGCCTATGACTAGTTTTAATAGAAGAAAGAGGAAAATATGATTTCCAAGAGAGATTTTTTTTTACGAAAAAAAAAACTAATTTTTGAGCACTAATGTAAAATCACAGAACTAGTATGTTTTAAAAACATAAGAGTCAGTAAATATATCTATATATATCTATATCTATATCTATATATATATATATATATATATATGTATATATATGTATATATATATATGTATATATATGTATATATATATATGTATATATGTATATATATATTTGGGAGTAGTATTGAGCACCGATTTGGGGATGCGAGTTCAGATAACTCAAGTCTCCATGTAAACAATGTAGCCATCATAGGTAGAAAAGGGTCATAATTTTTGGATGATCCCTTTTAATAGTTTATTAGTGGATCCATTAGGTAGTTCATGTCCTATACTATAACAAAGTTAGGATATCCGGACAGCATGGGCCGAGTAACACTGTATCATCAATGTAGCTATTAAGTGATGATTTTCGATTATAGAATCTCTCGTAGAGTAGTTCATTTTCATATACATCAGTTATTGTATTTTCATACACAATAGTATTGTATTGTGATACACAACAATATTGTATTATATATATATATATATATATATATATAGAGAGAGAGAGAGAGAGAGAGAGAGAGACTCAGAGATTTAAGCACGCTTTCAGTAAGTATTTCTTTATATTGCATTTATTTAACTGCGTATATTGAATAAGAGTTAGTAGATCATGAGTTGAGTAGAGCCCAGGTAAGTATTCATTCTTACTCCTTTTCAAGCCTTAGATTTGTTAGTTCTCCAACTTGCATACTCGTACATTCAATGTGGTAATGTCTGTTGGCCTGCATTGCTTTATGATGCAGACGTCGGTAGCCATGATCAACATGCGGCCGTTTCGGTTGAATTACATTGACATCCAAAGTTAGTAGTGAGCCTCTTTGCTTTTGGAGGACATCCATTTCGTTTACTCTTAGTAATTTAGTTTTAGGATGTTGTGGGTCTATCCCGACATCCCTCTTCAGTATGTTTAGAGGCTTTGTGGACAATAGAAATTCTTTTTAGAGTTTGTTTTAAGTTATTGAGACTTAAGTGCCATTTTGGCCAGATTTATGACATGAATTATTTCTTAAAATATGTTTCATGCTTGCTTTAGTTGAGTTTAGTCTTCCGCTGAGTAAAGTAAGTCAGGACAAGGGTTTGCTTGGGGTCCAACAATGGTCTTTGAGTGCCGGTCCCGCCCAGGGTATAGGCTCGGGGAGTGACAAACTTAGTACCAAAGCATAGAGTTCAAGAGTCCCTGGGAGTTTATGATGCTATGTCATTAGAGTCTTAATCATTGGTGTTAAGCGTGTCACATCTATGATTAGGAGGCTATAACATTTAGGAATGTTTCACTTCTTTCATTTTCTTTCGTGCGAAGAATTTATCTCTAAAGTCTCTCTCTTTAATTTGTGCTTACACATATTTTTTAGATCATCATGCCTCCAAGAAGAGTAATTAGAGGTCGACCACAAATAAATGTTGAGGAACAAAAGATTTTAAATGCGCCTGAGGTACAACCCCAAGGAGAGGTTACCAACACTAAATTTTGCGAGGCTATCCGAATGTTGATCCAAGAAGTGACTAACCAAGTAGTACAACATAGAGGAGCTCTACAGGAAAGGCCTGATACCTCGAGAATTCGTGAGTTCCTTACGATGAATCCCCTTAGTTTCATTGGATCGAACACTAATGAAGATCCGGAGAACTTCATAGAAGAGTTTAAGACGGTATTTGAGGTAATGCATGTGGTCGATGTTGAGGGGTTGAATTAGCTGCATATCAATTGAAGGGTGTGTATAGAACCTGGTCTGATCAATGGAAGGATCGTAGAGCTGAAGATGCACCCCATCCAAGTTGGATTTGCTTTGAAGAAGCCTTTTTAGGGAGGTTCTTTTCTGATGAAATGAAGGAAGCCAACGTGAGGGAGTTCCTTACTCTAAAACAGGACTCCATGAGTGTTCATAAATATGGGTTGAAGTTCACCTAATTGTCTCGATATGATCCAGAGGTGGTAAATCACATGCGGAGAAAAATGAGTCTGTTTGTTGATGGTTTGGGTCGTGATTCAAGTAAGGAAGTAGGGCTACCATGTTGATAGGTGACATGGACATATCCAGACTGATGGTATATGTGCAACAAGTCAAAGAAAATAAGGTGAAGGACAAAGAAGAGTACCGGAACAAGAAGAAAAAGACTGGAATGATTCTGTCCAGCAGGAAGGTGGTTCAAGTCGACCACAATTTCCGAAATCAAAGAGACATTCACCATCACCTATTAGTGCATAAGTGCCCAGAAATAGAGGTGAGTATAGTGGACATAACTCACAGAACTTCAAGGATAGATCGACTGAGTGTCAAGTTAGTGTGGCTCAAGGAAGTACTAAGCCTCCTGCATGTGCCAAGTGCGGTAGGAATCACTCTGGTATCTGTCGTGAAGGTTCCGTGGGTTGTCTCAAGTGCGGTCAGACCAGGCATTTTATGATAGAATGACCCAAGAGTAATCAGAGCGGTGGTAATGGGGGCAACAGAGCTCAGTCTTCATCAGTTGATTCACCAAACAGAGCACCTAGTGGAGCTACTTCTGGTACAGGTGGAGGAACAAACCACTTGTATGCGCTTACTAATCTCCATGAACAAGAGAATTCTCCAAATGTTGTCATTGATATGATTCGAGTCTTTGAGTTTACTTTTTGTGCATTATTAGACCCAAGAGCTAGTTTATTTTTTGTAACTTCGTATGTTGCTATGAACTTTGAGGTTTCTCCTGAAAACTTAGAGAACCATTCAGTGTGTCCACACCTGGTGGTGAATCCATTCTAGCAAAAAGAGTTTATCGTAATTGTCCTGCTGATTTCAGTCACAAGAGTACCATGACTGATTTAATAGAGTTAGACATGGTAGATTTTGATGTCATTCTAGGTATAGACTGGTACCATGCCTTTTATGCATAAATAGAGTGAGCTAGTAGTTTAGTAGTGCCTAAGAGTCGTTTCATTTCATACCTTAAGGTGAGAAATTTAGTCTCTAAGGGATATATATCACTTAGTCACAGTTAATGACTCAAGTGTCGAGGTACCTTCGCTTCAGTCAGTTTCTATAGTCAGTGAGTTTCCAGAAGTCTTACCTGATGACCTACACAGAGCCCCTCCTGAAAAAGA
This sequence comes from Solanum lycopersicum, assembly GCF_036512215.1. Lineage (NCBI taxonomy): Eukaryota > Viridiplantae > Streptophyta > Magnoliopsida > Solanales > Solanaceae > Solanum > Solanum lycopersicum. Next base: position 56,144,609 of record NC_090808.1, read on the forward strand.
GATACACTTCGGCATAAACATCATCCAAGATAATCGTCATAAGACTATTCCACCATACAAAATGGCACCAACAGAGTTAAAGGGTTGAAGGCATAGTTGAAACATCTGTTAGATAAGGGTTTCATCCGACCAAGTGTCTCACCATGGGGCGCTCCGATCTTATTTGTTAGGAAGAAAGATAGGTCTCTTAGGATGTGTATACATTATCATTTGTTGAATAAGGTGACCATAAAGAATAAATATCCTCTTCCAATGATAGATGATCTCTTCGACAAAATTCAGGGTGCTTCTTGCTTTTCAGAGATTGACCTCAGATCTGACTATCATTAGTTGAAGGTTAGGGAATATAATATTCCCAAGACGACTTTTAGAACAAGGTGGGCATTATGAATTTCTGGTTATATTCTTTGGTTTAACGAATGCACCAACAACGTTTATGGATCTTATGAACAGAGTCTTCAAATCTTATTTAGATTTGTTCGTCATCATCTGTATTGATGATGTACTGATCTATTCAAGGAATGAAAAAGATCATTCTAGTCACTTAATGATAGTTCTTCAGATGTTGACAGATAAGGAGCTATATTACAAGTTCTCCAAGTGAAAATTTTGGCTTAATTCTGTGGCATTCTTAGGCCACATTGTATATAATATGATATAATATATAATAAGGCATTGTATATGTGAAGTACTCCCTTCATCTTATATAAGTTGATCTCTATTAATTTTTTATAGTGCTTAAAAAACATAAATAAGAACAAAATTATTTTTCAAGTTCACGCCTTAAAATACTTCTTGTGAATTATACTAATAAACATAAATACTTTCAAAAATAAAATTAATTGCAAGAGTAGTAAAAATATTTTTTCAGTTTTATTGATTTAGTAAGGTGATCAACTAATATAAATTAATTATATTTAGTATAATGATAAATTAATATGCAACAATTATACTCAGTATAATAATAAACTAATATTTATCAATTTACTTTCAATTGTCATGTATTTATTTTTGGAGTAAAATATAAGAATTTTGGCTAAAAATTTACGATATATTTTTTCATCATGTTAATATGAAAATATTAAATATTTATAGTACTTTTCATATAGAATTGAAATATAAAAATACTTTTTTAAAAAAAATTCAAATAAGTATTAATCTTATTTTATTTTGAAAATTGATTAAATTATCTTTCGAAAGAACTAATTATAACCGTTAAAAGTTGACAACGAAGGTATAAAATTGAAGTAATATAAAAGAATACAACTTTTTTTTTTTATAAAAGACAGACTTCTATGCACACATTTCAATAAGAAAAAGAAAATTAGATCTATCTAGATTGTGGAAGGAGACTAAACATGAACAGAAGGGATTTTATTTTTGAGATAAGGAAAGTTAATTCTTTATAATGTTCTGTTACCCTTAATTAATTGGGTTCTTTCTAATTGTTAATTTTTTCACATGTTTTCTTGTAAAGTTTCTTGGAAGAACGAATATTCTAGTTTGAAGTTCTATCATTATAAATTTGGTAAAAAAAATTCTCATTTCAACATTCGAACATTAAAATTAGAATAAAGCCTAAGAAAGACTTTCGTCGACCAGGTATCACACGGAAAATAAGATTTGATCTAGAGTCATTCCATCAACAATTGTATGTTTTGTGAAATGGCCAATTCATTTTTTTTTCATTTCTTGATTTGACCTTGCTTAATAAGAACTTTGATTGAAGAGTATTAGTACGCATCAACTTCTTGTTACTCTATTTGGGATTGTCAACTAAGGTATTATATTTTAAATTTAATTTAATTAGTATATGCATGTTATAACATAGTTATAATAAGCTTATGTTGATGCAAATTTTGTTATTTTGCTTGGAGATCGAGAGTTTTTTTTTGTGGTCGTATAGGTTTTACGTTCTTTGCAATGTTAGGTTAGATCTCTATCTTTGTTTTTATTTAATGCTTAACCATGTTGTTAGAGCAGATTGTGATTAAATATTGCTTCTTGTGAAATCAGGGAACTGATTATTTATTTTTAAAATTTGAAAATAAAGAATAATAAGTAACTCTCTATATTCTCATGATGTTTAGACTACTATTGTAATTATTTAAAATTTATTGAATATAATGTAGTTTAGATTATTAAATTTAAAATATATATTAACTTAAATAAATATTAGGAATTAATTATTTAAGTCTAATAAAAATAAATTTATTTTAAATTCAATTTGATTAGTCTGATTTATTGATTTTTACAACAAATGATGAACCTATTTTGCTATGTTAATGTATCGTTTCATCCTAAAGATCCAGTCATGTGTCCCGTGAAATGATAGGAAACACAAAGTCAAAAGAATAAGTAAATATGTTCATAATACATGTCAAAATAACATGACATGCCTAGTCAAATAAAGGCCAAAAAATGTGTCACATATGTACACATGATGACATGTCCTGACCAATTAAATATAGTCATGTCCTTTAAATAAGTTAGGTAAATTATGATTTCATAGCCTACTTTTACAACCTTTGGATATAGTTAATTAAGGTTATTGATGTTTACACAAGAAAAACAAGAAAGTTTCATCTAAAAAGTATGATTCATTATCCATGTAGGCTGATATGGTTTATGGGGATTTTAAATTGTGTGAACTCATCTCAATATCGGTGCTCAATACTACTCCAATAAATAAATAAATAAATAAATATATATATATATATATATATATATATATATATATATATATTCATGCTCAAATGTATAAACCTTACTCTTTATTTGTTTTCAGGTAAATACTCAAAATAATCCCTTAGAAGAGGTAACCTCTCTGAAATATCTCTGTATTTATAAACTATTTTTAGTAAAAAAGTTTTTCTTTTCTCAATGTAACAAAATGATACATTTGGGACTACTTAGTTCCCTTAAATTTTACTCAAAAAATCTCTTTAAAACTCTCTATCTAACTTCTCTATACTTTCTCAAAATTTTAGTTTTAAACAAAATGTTGGCTTTAAAAGTTTCAAAAAATGTATAACGCAAAAAAGGGTTCATGCTGAAATATAGACATGGAAAACTCGATTCAAGGATCTTAATAACAATATAAAAAAACTCAATAACTCAAAACTCGACGATAATACTCATCTAAAAAATAATCCATTTATAGGGTTCATGTTGAAATATAGGCATGAACGAATCAACTCAAGAATCTTAATGGATAACATATATTAATTTAATATAATAAGGAATAAAATTTCAAAAATAATCAAGAGCCGAAGATCTAACTCAAAATTAACTCAACTCAAGAATACTCAAATCTAAGGATAGAATCCTAGTTACTCTTTTACTGATTTGAAAGTAGATGTAGGGTGTGATGATGGACTAGTGCAACATTATTATAGTCTAACATACCTTGAAGAACAAAGTTCTTGAGAAATCTTGAAGATGAACTTGATTACAAGCCTTGAATTAGTTTCTTGAAACTTTATGACCATGTGTTAGATTCACATTAATGATTTGTAATTGTATTCAGTAATTTGAGTTGTAAAGAATGAAATTCTTGGAGAAATGTTTTCCTTGAAGAAGAATCTTGAATGAAAGTCTTCTTCTTTGATTTTTCCTTAGGTTTCTGCATTACAGTTTGAGAGAGAAGAAAATGTTGAATTAAGAGATGAAAATCTCATCGATTTGGGCCTTTAATTAGTCGAGAAATTCTTTTAGGATTTTATTAGAGATAAAAAGACGAAAGCAACCCTTTATAATATTTTTCCGTTGGCTAATTCGTCACAGTATTATATAATATTATTAAAGTTTTAATAACGTTTTACTTGAAACGTGAAATATTACAAAATTTGTGTTGTTGGAGAGAAAATTCAAATATCTTTAATTTGATAGGTTATGGTCTACGTAACTCTTTAACTTCTAGCGATGTGATCGTTTGAAGTTGACCCATATAGAATCTTACATCAAAAAAATTTTGGTACGAAAACTTTCAACTCAAATTTGTGCTAGGGGATTCGAGTCACCATAATTCATATACAAATGCATTTCAACGCTAAATAATTGACCTTTACACTTATGGATAATTTAAGAATCCCTCCGTACGATCTTATTCATCAATAAAGAATTATTTGAGTCTTAACTTAGAATTTTCTGGAGTGTTACAACACTCATAATTGAGTGATTTTTATGTTAAAATTCAAAATTTAGTGACTTAGAAATTTCATTTGTTGTGATGGTATTAATTAGTGGAGTACTTTTATGTGTGGTTAGTGGAATCTAGCTAATATATAGTACCTCCATATTACTTTCATTGTATTTATTATTCATGCATGACATTACTTTCCATTTTAGATGTTTAATAAAGAATAACAACGTAACTCTCTATATTCTCGTGATGTCTAGAGAACTATTATAACTATTTAAACCCTATTAAATATAAATTTATAAAATAATTTAAATTATATTAAATATAATATATATATTAATTTAAAATAATATCATGAATTAATTATTTAATTTTAATTAATATAAATCTAATCAAAGTCCAATTTCATTGGTATGATTTATTTATTTTGGAAATAAATGATGGACCAATTTTGCTATGACAATGTATCATTTCATTCTAAAAATCCAGGTTTATGTAAGGTGTCCTGTTAAATGAAAGGACATGCAAAGTCAAACGAACAAATCAATAGGATCATGCTACATGTCCAGATAACATGGAACACCTAGTACAATAAAAGGCCAAAAAATGTGTCGCATATGAACATGTTACGTGTTCTAACTAATCAAATATAGTCATGTCATTTGAATAAGTAGGGTAAATTATGATTTCAAAGACTAATTTTATAACCTTTGGATATAGTTAATTAAGGTTATTTATGTTTATGCAAGAAAAATTATGTGCATCTACTACTTTGATAAATATCTTATGCATATGTGCGACCACATTTTTATTGATATTTAAAAATAAAAAAACTAAAATGATGGATAGGTCAAAATTACTTGTCATAATACTAACAAACAATTTGGGAAATATATAGTTAATGTACTATATATTATTATTATTCCAAAAATATCAATAATCTATTTGCTTCAAATTATGTGAACTCCAGGAAACATCTCCTTTATATTCTTACATTTCTCTGCAACTGATAATTATTCATTTCACAAAAGTAAACAAGGAAAAAAATCAAGTATTTAACATATCATCATGTCCTTCTTTTTTTTTTTGAGAAAACATGTAAAGTACTCTTTACTTTATCATAAACTTGCATTATTTATAATCACCAAAAAATCCCTTTCAACTTGAAGATCATTTTCGAAATTAACAGTTTTCTTGATGTATGCAATAGCGATCCTGCAAACTTTTGATGGAAAGTACAAATCTCTTTCTTGCAAGTGCTTTTCCTGCAACTTTTTCTATTTTGTTTCTTCTCTTGTTTAGCAAACACTTCACCAAGAATTTAATTTTTTAATTTGAAGATCATATAAGCATATCACTTTTTTACTTCATCACTTTTCTTAAAACTGGCCCGTACAAAGACATTTAAAATATAAATTCTTGGTACGCATCAGTTTAAAGAAGACTCTTGAAGTAAAAGAAATAATATGATTATATGATCTTCAAATTTAAAAAAAAACAAATTCATGGTGAACCATTTAATGAAAAAATAAGAAGAAAATGTTTAAGTTGCAAGAGAAGCAGTTGTAGTAAGAGAAAGTCCAATCACAATAAGAATAAAATAGAGAAGGTGCTCAAATCGCTACGGTAAAACAAAAAAAAACTATTCATTTAAACAATGGTCTTCAACTTTAAAAGGGGTGGGGGTACATGATATGTTAGATACTTGAATTTCCTTATTTACTTTTGTAAAATAAGAAAAATATCATGTGCAGAGAAATGTATGGATATATAGGAGTTGTGGCCTAGGCTTTACATAATTTGAAGCAAACAGATTATTGAAATGATATTTTTAGAATAATATACAATTACTATATTTTCCCCATCTAATTGCATGTTAGTAATAATAACAAGTGATTTTGACCTACCCAACATGTTGAGCTTTTTATTTCTAAATAACAATAACAATTTGGTTGCATATGTAAAGCAACAAATAGAATTTAGTGTTTGTATATTAAGTTAAAAAATGATGCTTACTGAGTCCTCCGAGGCATCAAATAACTCATTAATCTTAACAAATTCGTTGTCATGCACCAAAGATATTAAAAAAATTCTTCGTGAAGACACTTGTTCCAAAAAACCACGTTATACTTTTTTAAAGTAAAGGAAGAACCTCAAATACAAACATCACATAAAATTATCTCAAAAAGAGAGAAAAATATTTGATGCATCCAAAAAAAATGAAAAAATAAATATGGACTAAAATAAATTATATTTACCATAAAGGCTCATGAAAATCCATAAATATTGGTGGTCTTCATATAGGGCTTCACCACTTGCAATAGATGGTTAATTGTAATATCATAGTTAATACGACCCATGGATAAACATAAAATGTTTAGCTATCGGCCGAGAGCAAAGTTCATTTCTTAAAAATATTTATTTTGTAATCTTTTCCACTAAGAATTCTTTGAGAAAAATAAAGTAAGCACAACATTTTTTTACACCTTTACTAATATCTTTGGTTTTGAGATGCTCAATCAACTCATTTCTCTTGCAACTCTTTTCCATCTCATTAAGAATTTTTTGTAATCACCTTTTTGTCTTAGTTGAAAATTTTACATCATCATACATTTGTGATAATTTATGTTAGTGATGACAGCAAACTTTTACATGTCAAAATAAATCGCAACGGCACTACAACTTATCTAAACGTCCTATTTTTGATTGCTACAATTTCGATGTCAAAGAAGTTGATAAACTATACTCATATAAAATCTATTACTCACATATTTAAGTTATAAGTACCTTTCGAAACTAGAAGATCGAATGAATTTTTGCAATTTCTGTTCTTCTAAAACCTTTTTAAATTCAAAAAAAACTTGCATAATTCTGACTTAACAATATAAACCATCATAAATCTGAATACATATCAATCATTTACTCAAAACTTTAATTTGCATACCTAATGAACTTCTCAAAGAAAATATCAATTGAAGGACTAACAGGAGAAGACTCAACAATTGAAAATGCCTCCTTCACTAGGTGTATCATGTCGTTCCTCCTCTATGATATCCTTCTGCAACATATAGACGATTGAAGTACTTTATTTATGGATAATAATTAAGAAGTTTATTTGCTTGGCTAGTGTTGAGGAACAAGGACATGTTAGAGCTCTAAAACTAGCACATTTAGTAATTGTTGAAGCAATAGAGTAAGCTATTAATAAATCCACACTTGTTATTAATGGGAAGATGTGAACGATAGGTCAAACGTCATATGTCACCTTCACCATGCTATCTATTGGAGGTTGAGATAATAAATTGTACTGAACAATAGACTAAACAAAGATTAATGCTTTGAAGATTTTGTAAAAAAATTAAAATTATGGATTGATTTTAATCAATCTCTACAAATTTTTAAGCAACTAAAAATGGATGAAACCCTAACTTTAAGAAAAGGGAAAAAATTACCTTTTGGAAATTAAAAATTGAGCTTAATGACGAATTGATGAAAATGACAATGATGGAGATGGAGTTGAAGCAAGACAAGGAGATGAATCTAACTTTGAATATGAGGAATCTTATAGATCTAACTTTATTTATCACGATTTTGCACTTGCTTCCATCTAACTATCCATTAGTGTCTTCGCTGTTTTTGCCGCCGTGGACTTTGGGAAGTTTCTAGTTGAAACTTCATAAGTAAGAAAAGAAATCCCACCAGATCTATAATAGGAAGAGTTGCACCAAGAAGTAGAAAGATGAATATTCACCACTAACTCATTATTTGGAATCCTGTCATGAAGCCATTGAAACCCCAAAAAGACCTCTTATAAGAAAAATTGGAATCAAGGAAGGACAAGAGGATACTTGTTGAGAATGAAGGTGTGGGGATGAAAATTGGGGAAAAGATATGTGGCTAAATAACAGGGTGTGTGCATTGGCTTAGTTAGTCAACCCTACTTTTTAAGTCAGTTTTCCACTTCTAGAAGTGTTTTGCAAAATATAAAACAAAAAAAAACTTAAAATAAGTCAAAAATAGACTTTAGATAAGTTAGGAAGTGTTTGACAAGTTAAAAATAACTTAAAATAAGTCAAAAATCAAAATAGATCTCCCCCTACTTTTTATATTTTTGACTTAAAAGTCTGTTTAGTTTGAGATTTTATTTTTGACTTAAAAACTACTTTTTAAGTCAATCCAGATGGGATCCAAGTGTTTTAAGACTCTTAATTTGAAATTAAGTGAATTGATTGAGGGTTTTGGATTATATTAATTTTGGTGGATTTTGTTATAATTTGAGTGGATTTTTCCAGATTTTTTATAGAAGTTTACCAAATAATGGATCGACGATTAAGATTGAGACACATGCATGTACCATCGTTAATATTAAACGTATATATGCACCAAAATTTAGACGATAAGGGCATTAACATCCTTAAAGTGTAAGGAAGGGTATACAAATGCCATTTACGATAGTTCAAGGTATATTTTTTCTTAATCCCTTTCTAAAGTAACTTTTTAGAGAAGTGCTTTTGAAAAAAAAAACAATTTGTGTTTGGTTAATTTATTTGAAATGTGTTGATTAGTGCTTCAAAATAGTCAATATGTTTCCGAGTTTTTAGCTGGTAAAAAGTAATGTTGTTCAGTTATTTAGGATTAAGTTATTTGATGTTTTCAAGTTTATAGGGCGGTTTTAGTGGGCATTTTTATCCCCCATCTTTTAATTGCTTATTTTTAGCTAATTTTAGTTAGTTGTAGGCCAATTTAACAGGCCACTATTGTACCCTTTTAGCTGCAATCAAAAGACATCAGAAATTCTCTTTTCTCTGCCTCTGCGTCCTTTTTTAGAAACCAACATATTGTGGTATTTGAGAAACGCAAGAGAGAACAACCATTTCTCTCTTAACGCAAGCGAGATCAATCAAACTGGGCGATAGAGTGAGAGATGTCCATGGCGAGCAACAGTTCAAATTTTTCTTCTCAGCCTCTGATTCCACTATCAAAGTGGAAAAATATCATCTATAGTGTCTCAAAATGAAGACAATGTTCAAGTCCCAGGAGCTATGTAATTTGGTGGAGACAGGGTATATTGAGCCAAATTTGGCACCGACTCAACCTGACAATCAACTACGGCAGACTCGCAAGAAAGATGAAAACACATTATTTCTCTTCCAATCGGCATTGGATTGCTGGACCAAGCAGAGGGATGACAAAAACAAGCAAATTTCACAGAGGAAATTGAAGAGGGGAGTAATTTATTCATGAAAAATTCTTCTATCGATGATGACCTTAATGGAGTGTGGTTCATGGATAGTGGGTGCTCAAACCATATTTTAAAGACTTTGATGAATACCAAAAAAGTGAGGTTCGACTTGGAGACAACAAGATAATGAAGGTTGAAGGGAAAGGTACGATTTCCATAAAAACCACCCAGGGTAATTTAAAGCTCCTACATGATTTGCAATATGTTGCCAATTTAGCTCATAATTTGTTAAGTGTCGGGAAACTAATAACTGGTGGTTGCTCTATTTATTTTTGACGATTTTTGTTGCCCTGCTAATGATAAGAAATCTTCGCAAAGCATTATCTAGATTTCCATGACACAAAATCATATGTTCCCGTTAGAAGTGTCTAGTGTGCAAATTTGTGCTTTAATTGCGAAAACTAGTGATACTAGTTTATGGCATCTAAGGTATGAACATCTGAATGTTTAAGAGCTGAAGTGGTTGGGTCAAAAGAATATGGTCATTGGTCTGCCTAAAATTGATGATCTTGAATTATGTGAAGGGTGTGTCTATGGGAAGCAAAGTAGAGACTTATTTCCTGTAAACAAGGCATGGAGGACTTCAAGTTGTCCTGAGTTGGTGCACAGATGTTTGTGGTCCTATGAGTATAGAATCCTTAGGTGGAGTTGATATTTATGTTGTTTACTGATGATTATAGCCGAATATGTTGGGTTAATTTCTTGATGTTCAAATCTGAAGTTTTTGAGAATTTTAGGAAATTCAAGGCATTAGTAGGGAAGCAAAGTGGATATTCTTTAAAGGCTCTCCGTTCAGGCAGAGGTGGTGAATTACTTCTCAAGAATTGATGCTTTTTGTGAGGAAAATGGTATCCATATGGATTTGTCAGTACCACTACAAGAAAACTTTTGAATTACATGGGGATTTTTCTAGGAATTATTATGAAAATTTGCAGGAATATAAGTTTTCTGCGAATTTTCATACTAATACCCAGAAAAATTCCCATGTAATTCATAGTTTTCTTGTAGTCCACGACGTACGTCGGATCAAAATGGAGTGGTCGGGGAAAAAAATCGACCAATGGTGGAAATGGCTCGTAACATGATGAAAGAAGCAGAACTTTCAATGAAGTTTTGAGCAAAAGCAGTAGCAACAACAGCGTGTCTTTTCAATATCTCACCAACAAAAATAGTCATGAATCGAACCACATATGAGGACTAGGAGGATAGAAAGCCACAGATAAGCCATCTAAAAGTATTTCATTTTTTAGCATATGCTTTGGATACTTTTCCATCTCGTCGCAAACCTGATGTGAAATCAGAAAAATGCATGTTTGTAGGCTATGGTCCTAAATCCAAAGCATATAAGTTGTATAACCCAATGAGTGGAAAAGTTATCATAAGCAGGGATGTTAAGTTCAATGAAACAAGAAGTTGGGCTTAGAATGAAAGAAATATTCCAGCACTAACAAATTCTCTAATTCCTCGATGTACCCGAGTCACCAGTAGATGAGCAGTTGGCTCCAACAACATCTTAAATTATTGGAGAATCTTCAGCAGAGACAAGTCCATTAAGAAGACCAACAAGGGAAATAAGACCAAAATTGAGATTCTCTAATAATATGTATACTTCTTGTCAATTTTATCTTCTTGTTTCAGATCCTATATATCATGGAGAATCAATTGAAAAAGAAGAGTGGCAGCAGACAATGATTGTACATATAAAGGCACCCAAGAAGAATGAAACATGGAAATGGTTAACTTACCAGATGGTAAGAATGTGATGGTCTAAAGTGGGTATATCGCACAAAGTACAATGCAGATGGACCTATTCAAAAGCATAAAGCTCGACTTGTTGCAAACGGATATGCACAGCAACAAGGAGTTGATTTTGTTGAAACATTCTCTCCCGTAGCACTCTTTGAAACGGTGAGAACTCTCTTATCTCTTGCTGCTCAACTCTCTTGGCCAGTTTACCAATTTGATGTCAAGTCTGCATTCTTGAACGGCTACTTGGAGGAAGAAGTTATGTTGCTTAACCGGAAGGTTTTGTTGTGAGCGGGCAGGAAACTAAAGTGTATAGGCTGAAAAGGCCTTATATGGGCTAAAGCAAGCCCCATGAGCAGGGTATAGCAAGATAAATTCTTATCTCAGGAGAATGGATTTGAAAGAAGCAAAAATGAGCCAACTCTTTACGTAAAAAAGCGAGGTAAAGATGATTTCTTGGTGATGTGTCTTTATGTAGATGATATGATTTATATGGGCTCTTGTGAATCTGTTATTGCTGAATTTAAGTCTTTCATTATGAAAAATTTTTAAATGACAGATTTAGGATTGTTGCATTATTTTCTTGGTCTTGAGATTAACCAAGGTTTAGATGACATTTTTTTTCTTGCAAAAAAGATATGCAATTGATCTTCTTAGGAGATTCAACATGCTGGGTTGTAATATCATTTATGCACCTATGAATGTAAGTGAGAAGCTCATATCTGATGATGGTACGGGCTTGACATATGCTCGTTGCTTCAGAAGTATAGTTGGTCTGAATTATTTGTCGCACACATGGCCCGACATAGCATTTTCTATTAGTATGGTTTACAGATTCATGCATAACCCAACAAAGCATCATTTTGGTGCAGTTAAGCGGATTTTACGATATGTTGCTGGAACTATTGATTTTGGAATTTGGTATTCAAGAAAATCAGATTTTAGATTATTTGGTTTCACTGATAGTGATTGGGCAGGTTGTCTGGATGATAGAAAAAGTACTTCTGCATATGCATTCTCTCTTTGTTCAGGTTTTTTATCATGGAGTTCAAAGAAGCAAGATATTCTAACCAAAACACTTCCTGTTGGAAAGCATGAGTACTTCAGACTATAGATGGGAGTGACAAGCTTCGAAGCAAGGATTTGAATAATGTTGCAAATCACTTCAAAAATAGGAAGTCAAGTACCAATTATGCTGCAAAAATCAACTAAAACATCACATGAAAATTCTACTTTAAATAATATAGGATTTGAACAAAGTTAGGGATGATAATTCATGAAAACCTTCACATTGGCGACGAGGCAATCGCCTTTCACTGGGCCACTAATCCAGACATACAGAAAACATTTACTCCACACTACTGATACCAATTAACCTATTTTCCTTTATGAAAAATAAAAAGGTTAAACAAGCTACATTTACTGGAATTATTAAACTTGATCAATTTCTAGAGCTTTAAAAAACCACGTAAGCTAGTCAAATGAACATAGAAAAAGCGCAGTGCTCCAAGAAATTATTTTTAAATCAAATTGTAGGGTACAATCTTCCAGTAATATCTTCAATTCTAACGACATGTTCAGTAATGCGATATAAGATCATGATATGAAAATATGAGATAAAGTTGAAATTTTGTTTGAACATGCAATTTTGACTTTTTCTATGGTATGTTTTCTTATGAACATAAAAAAATTCATAAGTTGTAAAACTATTAAAATTGTCTCAATTCTATATACAATCTTACCAAATAAACAAAAGTTTGTAAGTGATATACTCCCTCCGTTTCAAAAAGGATTACCTAGTTTGACTTGGAACGGAGTTTAACAAAAGAAAGAAGAATTTTTTATCTTGTGGTCTAAATTAAAGTTATGTCAAATGTACCAAAATCATCTTTAATCTTGTGGTTTTAAACATGCCACGTGAAAAGTTAAAGTTAAAGTGTTGGCAAAACAAAGTAAAGGGGTCAATCTTTTTGAAACATACTAAAAAGGAAGTAGGGACATTATTTTTTAAACGGAGGGAGTAATATATTATCACAAAACTATTTAAAAAGAAGTGCAACATTATTGATCAGACTTTAATTCAATAAAAAAAATAAACATAAGTTTTAGATTTTTTAATATAATTCTCCGACATAGTATAGTGAATCTTCTCATGTTGAACTCGATCAGATAAATGAGAACGATGAACAAATATTATTACTTTGAGTCATTTATTGATAAATAAATTTGATAAAAAAAATAAAGAATTTAGTGAATATAAATGGTAAAGTAGAAAATGATTCAAAGTAATAATATATGTGTTGCGAGAATAATCATTATATGAGTACAATGATTTCAAAATAATGATATAAATCATATTTTTTATTTATTTATGAAATAAATGGTTAGTAAATATAAATATGGGGTTATACTCATGAGATGAAATCAGCTTGAAATCACATGTTCAAACTAATTTAATCTCATAATTTCATATCACCATATGAAATCACATGTCTGCCTACTAAACCAAATAATTCCGAGTCTTTTACACTTCTATGAATATCTCTAACCTCTTGAATTTTCAAAAAGGTAATTTTTTTTCTCTTCTCTCAAATGATGTAAATTATAAATCACAATTTTTATTTACATATAAAATAAATAGTTGGTAAATACAAATATGAGGTTTCATCCAAATTTTTAACAAGTTACTTAAGGATTGTTCTCATATGTAAAAGTTTATTTTAGCTATATTTGCTATGGTGAAGGTGATATTGCATTGGTTGATGAAAAATACTGAATTTGGTTATTAATTTTTCAATTGCATAGAGCTATTTAGCTACAATAGAGTATTTGTCGTTGCAGTATTAACTTAACGCAATGTTTATTGGCCTTCAAAAATTTGCTGACAAAGGACCTACCTTTACTGGCTGTCCGATCTATTAGTAGTTAGTAAAAGTCAATTAAAAGTCAACTTTCGTGAAACTTTTATTCTCTATCCAATTTGTTTTCCCTGTAAAATATTTCCCCTACCGCCACGTTCACCATATAGAACAGGACATACCTTTCTCCCTAATTGTTGTTGATGCTCATATGGTCTCTCTCGCCATTATCGGCGTTTGGAGGATGACAAGGCCTCATAAATTATAGGAAGCACTAGACAATGTACTTGGCTTGTGGAAGTTCTATACTAATTAGCCTAAACAGAATTTTGAGAGTATGAGTTACGGTAACCATATAATATAGTTGAGAATTCCATAATTAATTAAAGAATAGTTAGTGAGAAAGAAGTTGTAGGTAAAACAATTTGTTTGTTCAAACTTCCAGGCTTATAAATCTGAGTTGAAATATCATGTTCAACTTCCTTCTCATTTTTCTCATTCAGGTTGTACATCCTTTTTCAGGAAAATTCATTTTATTGATCAAAATCCATAAAATTGCCAAAGTATCTTTCTTACCACAAACCTTAATCCATCTCAATTGTTTACCCTATTTCTTTTTGTACTTTTGTATTAACTTTCAAAATTATCTACGGATAATGAATTTATTTTTGCATCGTCACATTTTTTTTTTATTTTTTTACACGTAGATTATGTATCCATGATTACTTACTAAGTAAAGTTATCATATCTCCACTATATTTCTTATCATATAACTTCTTATCATATGTCCTTCTCCTCATTTTTTGTATTTTATTCTACAAATTGTGTAGATAAAATGACTAAAAAAAATTGCTACTACTCTACTAAAAATTATAGAAGAAGAATTTAAAAGAATTATAAAGAAATTTTCTTTGTATTCCACTGTCAGTCATATATTCTGTACAACATTGAATATATAAAAAAAATTGTACCTCCAGTATTTCAGTGATTGTCCAATATTCTGTCAACGCTGAATATATAATAAAAAAATTGTACCTCCTACGCAACAAAAATTTTCTCCCCTAACAAAAAGAAAAAAGAAAAATCTTTATACAAGGAAAGAACTAGAAAGTATGTAGGTTTTATAGATGCTCTTTGTTGATGACATGGGCCTCCGAAAGGTAAAAGCCCAAGGCACAATCTGCTCCTAGACCTAAATTAGAAAAAAAAAAGTCAAAATGTAGTTATGCATTTGTACCAACAACTTCACCCCTACCTTCATCTTCTTTATATCCATCTAAAACTGAATCATCGGAAATAAAGTCATCGGAAAAATGCTTCTCACCAACCACCCCCCCCCCCTCAAGTTGGAGGGGCGGCACAAACACCCAACTTGCTCAAAAGACTTCGGTGAGAAGTACCAGGTAAAGGTTTATCAAAGATATCCGCAAGCTGGGAAGAAAAAGCGACAAAGGAAAGATAAATCAAATCGGCCAGATATTGTTGACGCACAAAATGGCAATCAATATCCACATGTTTGATATGCTCGTGAAAGATTGGACTTTTAGCTATATGAATTGTCGTCTGGCTGTCGCAGTGATTGGAAACAAGAAAAGAAGGTGGAGCTGATAAATCCTCAAGAAACCGGGCCAACCATGTCAAATCTGCAAATACCCGTCTCATAGAATGGTACTCTGCTTCTACCGAAGAAAGAGACACAAATATTTTTTTCTTTGATTTTCAGGAGATAGGGTTGCCACCTAAACTTATGAAAATATCACTGACTGAACTACGAGTCTCGGGAGAAGACGCCCAATCTGCATCACAAAAAGCAAGCAGCTGAACGGAAGGATAGGAGGACATAAAAAGGCCCACACCTGGAGTGCCAAGTAAGTAGCGTAAGACATGAATTTCAGAAGTGTAGTGTGAAGTACGAGGTAGCTTCATATATTGGCTTAGGTATTGAACGGAGAAAGAAAGGTGGGGACGAGTGTGAGTCATGTAGTTCAACTTACCAATCAACCTCTGACATGAGGTTGGATCTGATAAAAATTCACTTTCATCAACTTTCGATTTCAGGGATGGATCCAAAAGTGAACTTTCAGGTGTGAGTTTGAGGCAATTATACTCAGTAAGGACCTCAAGAATTAATTTTCATTGATTGAGGATTGCACCTCCATCCCTAAAAAATAATATAAGCTTCCCAAATCTTTAATTTGAAATTTAGAGAGCAAAAATGATTACAAAGCTTATAATTCTTCAATGTCATCCCCACTCAACACAATATCATCCACGTAGACCATTAACATGGAAATAAAAGCACCATTGAGTTTATAAAAGAGTGAGTAATAATTTGAGAAATGAGCATAACCTTTGAACTCAAGTACAACGGTTAACCTTGTATACCATTGGCGGCAAGCCTGTTGCAGGCCATAAAGAGAGTTCCTCAAATGACAAACATAATGAGGAGGAGACTCTATGCCTAGAGGAATTTAATATACACCTTTTCCTCCAAATCTGTGTGTGGAAATTCATTGTTTACATCTAATTGGAACAAATTCCATCCCTTTTTAATTGTTATGGCAAGAACACATATGATAGTGGTAATCTGAACGATCGGACTGAATGTTTCTTTAAAATCAACTCCCTCCTTCTGCATATCCCCTCTAATGACAAGACGAGCTTTCAAACGCTCAATTGATCTATCATATTGCAATTTCACCTTATAAACCCACTTATAAGGTAAGGTTTTACGTTCTGGAGGAAGACGGACCACATCCTAAGTATTATTGGCTAACAAAGCATTTATTTCTTTTGCCATAGCATCCTGCCAACCCGGGGTTTAAAACTACATAGGAATAACTGTTGGGCTCATGAATGTGAGACAGAGAAGTAAGAAAATGTTTGTTAGGGGAAGAGAGGGCTATAAAAGAGAAAGAAGGAGCTTGAATAGAAGATAAAAAAACAAAAATTAGAAACATATGCTAGATGTACAGTGCTACAAATATCATCTTCTAAATATGCGGGAGTTTTGAGAGATCTAGTAGACCTTCTTAGGATAATAGGATCAAGAGATGGAGATGGAGACGGAGGCGTGTCTACATGAGATGGACCAAGATCAGAAGATAGGGAAGAAATATATGGAAATGTACTTGGATTCGAACAAGCTGGAAAATAGGAATTGGATGTGACGATTTATCACGGCAATTGGGACTAAAAACACAGAAACTTCAGGATACATAGGAGAAGGAGAAGTAGTGGGAAATATGGGAACTATAAAAATTCTAATTCTTGAAATCAAACAACTTATATCCTTTCTTTCCATGAGAATATATATGAAAACACAAGTGTGGCTCTAGGATCTAACTTAGTTCTTCTGTGACGCAAATTAGGGGCAAAGCACAAACATCCAAACACCCCTAAGTGATGGTAGAAAGGGAGTTTTCCAAACAAAATATAATATGGTGTTTTAAATTTTAGAAACTAGGTGGGACAAAGATTGGTTAAATAGGAAGCTGTAAGAATAGAATCACTCCAAAATTTTGATGGTAAATGAGAATGAAACAACAAAAATCTGGCCACCTCTATTAGATGCCTTTGTTTTCTTTCAAAGACACCATTTTATTGAGGTGTACCTACGGAAGAATTTTGATGGATAAAACCTTTTGATAAAAAGAATAAAGAACCCTCTTGCTTGGAACCAAGTCCGTAGTATTATCAGATCTAATGATTTTAACCTTTTTGTAAAATTGTCTTTCTACCCTAGCAAGGAAATTTTGTAAAATTGGAAAGGCAATGCTCTTGGTAGATAATAATAAAACCCAAGTCCCCCTACTATAATTGTCTACAATTATAAGGAAATATCTATATCTATCATAAGTACATGTGTGAAAAGGTCCCCAAGTATCAATGTGTACAAGAAATATCACTATTGGGGAAGGGAAGCTTGGCTTGTTTATCTAAACGAAAAATATCAAAGAGGCTCAACAAACTTAGATAAAAAAAAATAGGAAAAGAAATTTCATTGATATTCTTCATGTTGGACAGAGGTATGTGGCCTAGCCTATCATGCCACAACTATTGATTACATCAAACCGAGAAACACTAGAAAGAGCAATATAAGTGTTGTGTTTGGGTTGAAAAATTGAATGGGTAATCATATTAAAAAGATCTACTAAAACTTGAAATTGGTGGTTGATCGTGTTCCATCACATATATTCCATTTTTGGATTTACCAAACACTATTGGGCTCTTCATTAAAGGGACATGCATGAAACAGCGAGAAGGAGAAAAATAATAGATGTGGGAGAATAGAGAGTATATTAAAGTGAAAACTTGAAAAAAAATGACATTAGAAATGTTGATACAGTTAGAAAAAGAGTTTTTCTGATCCTAAATGTGTTACTTTAACAGTTTGAGAATTGGGAAATTTGGCAAATGTTGCTTTAGGCAACATATTAAAAGAGATAAAATGTCCTTTGTTGAAAGTCATATGCTGACTTGCTCCTGAATCAATAATACATGAAGTTGGGCTAACAAGGATGTTATTTGGTTTTGAATAGAAACAAAAAGGCAGAAAGTTTATACCAGCACAGTTAGCATTAGCTATGACCTCAAAATTTTCTTGTTGAAGTAATCACATAATTTGATTCAGCTAGTCTTGTGATAAAAGATTTCCTGACTATGGTGGTTCCACGTTATATAGAACTGGTTTCCTACTGCCTCGCTTGTCATATCTGCATTATTGTGAACAAAATTATTATTATTTTTGTGCTTAGTAAACTAAAAATTAGTAGGAAACCCATAAATTTTGTAACATTGCTCAATGGTGTGCCCTATTTTCTTGCAATATCTTCATCATGGAGTAGACTTCTTATTCTCGTTATCGCTTCCTCTTGCATGTTTGTACTTGGGTGCTCCAGGTCTCTATCAAGAGGTTTTTTGTCCAAATGCCACAAAGGAAGAATTCTCCCTAGATAATTTGGGGTTCATTTTTATCTCCATTTGCTTTTCCTCTTGAATCAACAAGGAATAGACATTAGCCGTGGAGAGTAAAGGAGAAATCATCAAGATGTTATCTTTGGCTATACAGTAATAGTCGTTCAAACCAATGAGAAATTGTACCAAATGTACATCATATTTTCTTTCACTTTTTTTTTGCCCCCTAGGAGAAAGCACATGCATATACTGTGAAAGTATCAACTGTGTCGGGTTCATCTCACAGTTTCTTCATCTTTGTGAAGTAAGTAGAAATGTTAGAGATCCTTTGAACAAGCTCATTGAGTTCTTTTTGCAGTTGAAACATCTTTGCTCCATTGTTTTTTCCAAATCTAGTCTCCATATGTGGACATAGTTCCTTGACGGTGGAGCAATACATTACACTTCTCTCAGTCTCAGGCCATCTTCTACTCTTCTACTTCAGTCTCTAGTCTGACTCGAAGTATTTGTCAAAATATATATGAAATAGTGTTTCTATTTTACGAAATCGACCCAAATAGGTAGAAAGCGAAGCGATTTCCGCTTCGCTTTTCTCTCCTGAGAGAGTTGAGCCAGTAGATCATCATATTGTCAAATCTGCTCCAAGCTTTCTGTTGGTCAGTGCCTAGCAGGTTTACTTGTGGATTCATCAATGAAATCATACTTATTCTCTGCGGTTAAGGCAATCATCATGTCCCTTTTCCATCCTACAAAGCTTTTTCCATCAAAAAAATTATTCACGTGGTGAATCAGTTTGAGATATAAAATAAGGTTGCGAATATGAAGAAAATCGGTAGCATAAGCGACAACCCTTGTAGTTGTTTGGAATGCAATGGTAGGATTATCACCCATGATTGAAAAGAAAAGAACCACAGTGAAGAAAAGAAACGAGATTTGAAAAGAAGAAGAATCAAGAAATTAAAATTTTGCTCTGATACCATGTAATAACTATAAAGATATTTTCTTTATATTCCATTGTTTGTCCAATATTTTTTATAACGCTGATTATATAATAAAAAAAATTGTACCTCCGACATAACAAAATTATTCTCCCCTAATAAAGGAAAAAAATAAAATCTATATACAAGCAAAAATCTGGAATGTTGGTTTTGTACATGCTCTTATTGATGAATGGGCCTTCGAAACTAACAACCTAACGCACAAAAGATTGTAGACCCAATCTGCTCAAAGACCCAAATTAGAAAAAAAAAAAAACTGAAATCGTAGTTATACATTTGTACCGACAACTTCACTTTTACCTTCATCTTCTTTATATATACCTAAAATTGAATCACTAAAAATAACGTTGTTCAAAAAATTCTTCTCACAAAAAAAACTAGTGCACAAACACAAAGAGAATAAGAAGAAATTAACGTATTAGATTAGAAAAGTCCATAGAAGTTGAAAATACAATATTGGAAAATTGTATCAATGAAAAAAGAAAACGTGTTATAAATGTTTTTCTTACAAATATAGAAGGAGATGATTGAGGAGGAACAACATGATATATTTATTCCATAGAATGAGACATATTCTATTGTTGAGCCTTCTCTGGTTACTCATTCAATCGATACTTTCTTTGTGAAGCCTCTTAAGTATGTAAATTGCAAGTTTTAAGTCAATGATTCATATGTATTTAGATTGCAGAGGTTCGTTATTGTTAAGTCGAAATTGTGTAAGTTTTGAGATTTTAGTAGAACAAAAACTTAAAAGAAATATAGACCTTATATTTTCGAAAACTACTCATAATTTAAATATGTGAGTATTTGATTTTTTTGGTGCCATTGAGAAATATTGGTAAAACATAAGTGTTGTGAAAAAATTGTTTTATTGTTATGTTATTTTAAGTAAATGACCTATTTGTTGTAATAGATGAGCTATCTATTCGAACAAATGAGTCATATGTTGGAAGGAATCAAATCAGTAGCAAGATTTTTTTATTTCTTCCGACATGTGCCTTGTCTTCTGAAACAAATAACCTATCTTATGCAATGGATCATCTATTGCAATAGACACATCATCTAATTAAAGAAATCAAATCAGTAGACTATTAATAATTATGCTAATTATTGTATTATGTTATATTATTAAATTTGTTGCTATATTTTTAAATGATGTCCAAATCAATTGTATTTTTATTTTTATTTTTTTCTTATTCGTAGATAAAATGACTTCTGAAAGAAAAAACAAATGAATTAACCTCTAGTAAATCAAGTAAAATAGCTTAAGTACAAACACTATTAGAAGAACTTGTTGAACAAGTCATTTCACAAAGAGATGATATGCTACATTCTATAGATGTATAGAAATAAAATGTTGAAAGTAATAATGAAGAAAAATCAGTTAGAAATTCTAGAAAACTATAAAGGAGGAAGATAAAAATAAAAATGAAGAAAAGAAAATAGATGATAAAGATGAGGGAAAAACTGAAAGTGATAAAGAAGATGATGAGGCACGTTAAGAAAGTGATGAAGTAGATGATATTAAAAGTGGAAAAGCTGCTAAAGAGGAAAGTGAAGAGGATAATGAAGAGGAAAGAAGATGACAATATTGAAGATAATGTCTACGTATCCATGAGAGATAGTAAACGCAGATCAAATACCCGACCTGACACTGTCAAAAATATTAGTATTAAAGAGTTTCAGGTTGAGATGTGTATATATGATCCTATAAATTTGACAGGTGATTTTGTTGTAAAATTAGTCTTAGACATTAAATTTTATTATTTTAGAATGATATTGAGAAAAGAAAAATTGAGGATTTCTTTAAGTCCGATTGTTTTGGACACTTTGTTGAATAATAACAATGTACCCTTTCAAACCGACCATGATATATGATCGTCTCAAGCACATGATCAAATATAAGGGTGATGATGATGATGCTTTGAAGAATAAAAACAAGAAAATGAATGATATAAACTATTGTGGTGTGTTGATTTGTTTTTCACATGAAAGAATTTGTCATAGTGATTGGAGTGAGACGTCATCCTCCATATAAACCAACACTTGGAAAAAAAGCTGAAAGAAAACCAAGACATATAAATCAGTCAAGACTGAAAAGAAAGACAAACTGTCAACTAAGACAACCACAAAAATCAACAAGGGCAAAGGAAAATAAATAATGAGAGTGAATTGTTGACCATTGTTTGACTTAGTTACAAAGAGAATGATTTATTAGCAAATCTCAAAAACAAAAAGAATTTAAAGAAGCACAAAAGACGATTGTGCTTGGTTTGAATTGTGCGTGTAATTTTATGGGCTAAATGAATCAACAGAGTTATAGATCTTGACTTGTTTATGATTGCTTATGATTTGAATGCATTCAACAATTTCCCATGCGGTTATGATAATTATTTCTTAACTGTTAAATATTTGTTGACAAAGTTATCATCAAATATGAACTGTTTATATACCCTTCCTTGGGCTTTCATGGTACAGTTCACCTCTAATTTTTATTCTCCCTCCAATTTATTCTACCTATAAAATATCTCCCCTAACGCCACATTTACCACAAAGGACAGGGCAAACCTTTCTCCCTCATTGTTGTTGACGCTAATATGGTCTCTTTTGCCATCGTCGAGGTTTGGAGGATGATAAGGCATTATAGGAAACACTAGAAAATGTACTTGGCTTGTAAAAGTTCTATAGTAACTAGCCAATAAATAACTTTATAACGAAATTTTATGCATTGTTTGTTTGTTTTGAGAGTATGACTTGCGGTAATAGTATAATATAGGGGAGAATATTATAAATAATTAAAGAATAGTTAGTGAGAAATAATTTGTAGATAAAACAATTTGTTTGTTCCAAATTCCAAGCTTATAGATCAAAGGTAAATTAAACATCTTTCTCATTTTCCTCATTATGTTTTTAGTCAAGTTGTAAATCCTTATTTAGGATTACACGTTTTCCAATGAACATTCACTTTCCTACTTTCTAGGACTGCAGAAGCCTATTTTTCTATAGGAGCTTCCGAAATCCAAGCCCTTTTCTTTCAAGCCAACATTAATCACCCACTGTGATTATTGCATACACCTTGGATTATAGGATGGAGGAGGACAAAATTTCATATCATTTGACATAACAAGATGGATCAAGGGAAAGTCTGAATGGTATGAATGGGTTGAAAAAAGCTAAAAGATGATGCAAAGATCAGTTATGAGAAATAAGTCTATGGAATAGACTTGGTCATGTTTGAAAGAAGATTTAAAGGAACAAAAGAATATTATAAGGTGGGAAATTTCAAAGCAAGGAGCAGAACACTTCTGCACAAGAAAACAAAATGGATATGGGAAATTTATAAGCATAATATCTCTAAATAGTTGGGGAAATTCATGCGTTAATTATTCTTGAGCTTACATGGAATGCAGAGTGGGTGGACATAGCACTTAAGATTAGAAGGTTTATTTAATATAGAGAAAGACGAAGGACACACCTTTCTATAGGGTTAATGAGGATGACTACCCTTATGTAGAGGTTGTACAAGAAAATAGATAGAGGAGCAGAAATTTAAGAAGGACTGATATTAATAGGAGCTAAGGAGGAATCCAGATAACCAAGTCATGAATAAACAATAGGAAGACCTCCTCAAGAGATGCCTGATAGGATACTAAAGTGAATAATTGAAGGAAAAATTAACTCTTGCGAATATCAGAAAGTAGGTTTCAACAAACTAGAAAAAAGTGTTTAGTGTTAATTATATATGAATTGTACAGTGACACATTGTTATTTGAGTCCCTAATATATATATGGGGGAACAAACCATACGAGGTCAATGGAGGTGGAAGAACAACAAATTCCAGATCAACTAGTGAAGCCTAACAATATGATGCATCTCTCACACTACCTCTATGAGAGAAACATAGATTAGAGTAGTAGGGACCCTCTTACGTTTGTGGTCCAAGAAGATATTTATACACATAGGGGAATTATGCGGAGGATGGGGTGCAACGAAAGAAGAAAGAAAAATTAAAAAACTCATGAAATGAGAGAAAATCACGGTGAAGAATGATGGAAGAAATTTATCGTTTGAGGGGTCTATTTCATGTGATGGGATAAAATATTACTTCCCTATGTGGGTGGAGGGCAAATTAAGGTTTGAATTGCTGCTAGAAAGTGATAGGGAAACTGCAGGAGAAGAGGACATTGATTTTTCCTAGTTAATGACTTTATTCGGGGTATAGAAGTTGCATACAACTGTAATATAGGATAAAAAACCTTTTTAGGGATTTTGGTAAAACTCAATACGTGGGGTCTTTGTTCAGAACTGGAATGTCTAGTGCAAGTGGGTCACATGATCAACATTTATGTTTTTACATGAGAAATTGGATTTGGTCCTTGTATAAAAGCCCATAACCATAATATATTTAAAGGATCCAAAGGCCCATACAATGCATCTCAAGTCATTTTTAATAACTAATAAGAAGGAAAGCCTAACAGATCAGATGAACAGGGCTTTGCATGCGACATTGAAGTTATGCATGCAACTATAACATTCTCACCAGAAAAGAGTACATATGAAAAGGTTGTCATGATGATATCTGAAGATGAAAATAAGAAAACTGCGATGATTATGGCAAAAGAAATTCACCATTACATTGACAGGAATGGGATCAGCTGTAACACAGAAATTAGGGGGAATGGGCTAGTGATACAAAATTCAAATACATAAATTGTTGATTGGAAAGAGGAGGAAGTCATCCCAATTCTGTAGCAACAACAAAATCCCTCTTGTGTGCAGCATAATCTGATCAAATTAGGGAAGATCTTTAGAATTGATTTCCAAGGACATGAAGAGGAGGCCATAGAATTACTTCTCTAAATAGATAGTTGTCTTCTAGACAAGTAAGAAAAGTGGAACAAGGCACTAAAGATAAAAAGCACAAAATCAAAGATGCACAAGACCTTAAAAGTCTTTTCTCGTTTGATGTAACATTAAAAAGCTCAAGGAATAGGAAAAAGGGGAGAAACATCACTCTAGTTACAATATAAAGTTTAAGCTAGTGTCGTGGAATGTTCGGGGAATAAATAATAAGGAGAAGAGGGAGACTGTCAAAAGCCTAATTTCTGAATTGAGGGAAAACATTATCTCTCTCCAAGAAACTAAGCTTGAGGGGAATATTGCAAAAGTAGTGAATCGGATGGGGAGGTAGATGGATAAAACAGGCTTGTCTGGAAGCTAGTGGAACAAGAGGCGGAATTATTTTAATGTTGGATGAGAGGGATAATACACTCAAATTACACTTACCTAAAGAAGTATAAGCAGTCGTATCAAGTAAAGAACCCAACTATTAGGTTGGGGTCGATCCCACGAGGAAAATGATTTAGACTTAATTTTAATGCACGATTACATCTATTTAGTGAAGTCCTTTCCGAAAACTAGTAATTGAAGTGGGGGGGGGGTTGTGAAATAAAGTATTGTAATATTGTGAAATCAAACAAGTAGCGCGAGAGAATTATTGGTATTTATCAAGTTGTGAGAGAAACTAGGGTGTAAGTGTACCTAATAGGTTCATAACGCCGTAATCCTACTTATAACAATTCTTCCCTAGTGTTTGCCATGAAAAGTGATAAGTTATGTATCTCAAAAAATTCTTGGTCCGGCATTTAGAGAATTTCACCCCGTACCTTGGTCAAGCTACGTGTGTCTAAGTTACTAACCCTTACCCTTACTTCATATTAAGCATCATATTCGACGTATGACTTAGTTATTACATTGCACCAATTGAAAGTAGCTTATTAGATAGTATCCCACTAAATCTATGTAGATAATTCTTTTCCTATTAAGTACCCTCTTGGTCCGGCAAGTAGCAATAAGGAAAGTTCTAACGCGTGCACTCATTAAAAAAACGTCTAAACGAAAGAATTATTGATGCATGCAATAAGATATTTAAGAATTGTTATCAAGCTAGGTTTATTTTGTTAATCACCCATGGTTCCAGTACCCGAGTTGTGGATTTAGTTACCCATGCATAGAAGAGCACAATTCATGGTTGATAAATAATAAATCATGAACTTACTTTGTCAAATTCAAAGAAAATCCAAAAATTCAACTTGAAATCACACAATTATCTTAAAAACAAAATCCGGAAATTTGAATTAAAGCCAAGTTACATACAAAAATCTCAAAGAAAAAAACTAAGAAACTAGTAATATAATCCGACCCCCCAAAACGAGGTTTTACACCGTATTTATAAAAAAAGAGTCCTAAATTAAAAGGAATTCAATTAAGGAATATTTTTACAAAATGCGGCTTCAATCGACGACCCCCACAGACGGTCCGTCGATAAAACGACGA
Organism: Solanum lycopersicum; assembly: GCF_036512215.1. NCBI lineage: Eukaryota > Viridiplantae > Streptophyta > Magnoliopsida > Solanales > Solanaceae > Solanum > Solanum lycopersicum. The sequence continues at coordinate 56,170,851 of NC_090808.1, forward strand.
ACGTGGACTGCCTCCGTAAGTTCATGCTTAGCATCTTTTCTCAACCTTCACTTTGCATCTTCTCTGATCCAATCGACGAACCAACAACACGATTCGTCGTTTTACCTACGGTCCGTCAATTCTTATTGTCGTTCCATACTTAGCTTTTCTTCAACATCGGGTGCTGGGACATTCTCTCATCAGATCAATGTTTTGACAGGACGGTCCGCTAACGGACCGTCGATCCTCCATAGCGCCACTCTTAGTCGGAATTCCCTTAGTTGCTTCCAGATGCCTGAACCTATATTCGACAGTCACCACCTATGGTCTGTCGATGGAACGACGGGTCATCGATGTCCTTTGTGGGTCACCTCTGAAATAATTCTTCACAGCTTTCTGCATTTTGGCCTTAGACAACTTTCCTGCAAAACAAAGATAAAAACATATTAAAATTATTACAAAAAGGCTCTAGACACACACCAATCTTAAGGAAAAAGCATTGAAAGTTCCGTGAAACCACGGTACATCAACACCCTCAACTTAAATTTGTTGTTTGTCCTCAAGCGACGCACTATGACTCTACAGAAAACTTTGTACACGAGTATTCTTTTTTAAGCTTTCTCAATGAAATGGTTATCAATCCCTACTTTCTCTTTGCTTTAGTGCATTTTTCTCCTCTTAGGCTTGATAGACTTACTCATATGGATCAGACCATGACACAAACTCTCCATGCACCGACACCTCTACTCTCTTGTCTCTCGCCAAAATACAAACTTTCCGATATTGCAACTAGTGCTCTCACTTCAAAAGATATCCTCCTTTTTGACACAGTGATTTTAACTTTGAGTATAAGGATCATTTTTCAACACTCATGCTCAAAATAAATTCACACCTAATTGGTACTTGTAACCATAGTGTTGCCCTTATTTTCATAGCTTAATTTCACCATATTAGACTCTTAGGATTACGACAAGATGTTGTTGGCTTGTAACGTAGGCTCAGGTCAGGTATAGCAAATGTGGGTACATTTTAGTGACTTGTTGCTCCTTGACATTATGGCTAAGCGTCCTACCTCTTTCATTATCGATTATGCCCTACTTTTTCTTCTCATCTTTGCCTTATTTTCTTCTTTCTTTCTCTTTTGTGGAAGTGATTCTTACTTCTTTTTTGTTCAACACTCTTTTTCTCTTTTCATTTTTTATTCAGTTGACAATTTTGACTGAGTCGCTTCTCTTGTTCACTGTTCCTTTTCTTTTCCACATTACTCTTCTATACCCACTTTTCGGGTCATCACTCATAATAGCTACCCTTAACTTATGGATTTTCCATGAGCCGAGGTACACATTACTCAAGGTTGGGTTAGGGCCAAGACGAGGTCAATTTCTGCATTAGCCTCTCTCAACTTATGCTTTTGGCCTAAGTTGAAGTGCACAAGTCCAAGGAGGGACCAAGGCCAACATACTATACCCAGGGAAGTTGAGTTGGTGAAGAAAAGAAAGGTCTATTATAGGCTCAAAATATTTGTATCAAAAAGGGGTAACAATTTCATTCGGATCACTTCACTTTAGGTTAGATGTTTTCTTTAACAAGGACCTATGATCCTTTCCTAATTGTCTAACACAGATTCTTTTTGTAGGACCAAACGTGCAAGTTCTAGCTCGGTACCAACAGGGGAACAAGCAAATTTGCTCACACCCTCTTGACACCTTATTATACTATAATATTATCGGTTATCTAGTTTGAGTTTTAGATTGAGGATCATGTAGTGGGTGCATCTCTATGTCATGATTAGAGACAACATTCAACATTCATTATACCTATTCATTCAAGCACTCTCTTAGAACGGGATATCATTCATGTTTAGACATCATGCTTCATTTGTCACTTTCATACTTTGTACAAGTTACGACACATGCCAATTCAACAGTAAAGTATCAGTCTATTGGTGCAAAAAATTATAGGCAGGAAAACCACCAAGAGAGGATCGTGAGTTAGGCTACTCAGACATCACCCTAGCACTCACTTTCCATTTACCCCACCCCCAACAAAAAAAACATAAAACTGTCCCCAATTCATAGGAAATATAAAGATAGGGTGGTAGGTGAGGCAAAACTGAGGCACATAGCGCCGAAAATCAACAAGCAGACGGGTCCAGCTTCCTGAAACCCGTACCCTCGGTAGAGACACCCTCAGTAGTGCCCACAGCAGTATCCACACCCTTAGTGGTGCTCCTCTCAGTAACCTCTGCTTTGGAGCTTGACGCCCCAACAGAGGACTCGTGAGCCTTTTTCTGGCGGGTCTCCTCATCAATTAACGAGGCTCTCCTCACCGCCTCAAGATCTGTCCGCTCTTTCTTCGTAGCACGAGCCTCATCTCCTTCAGATGTACGACTGAAACGGTGCCGCTTGGCACGGTCACGAAACTCAAGTGGTGGTGCAATAGAGTAGTGAAAAGTGTAGCAAACATTGTATCCTCTGCTGTCTCAACTGGTGCAGTCTCAGGCTGAGTACCCTTATCTCCAGTATGCTGTCAACATCTGCCCATAGACTCGCCACAGCCTCTTGAAGAGTAGTCAAATCAATAGTGGGGGTTGGGCGTGCTAGCACTCGCAGCTCAAATGCATTTAGGCGCTGGTTGACCGCCTGAATCTTCCGCTCCGTCTACTGAGCCATCGTCTTCTCAATCCGGTCCTCAGCCTCGTCAATGGATTTTTGCATCCAAGGCTGGATATGATGCAACAAGGTGGCCATCTGGGCATCTAGCTTTTTGACCCTACCAATCGGGACCACTGCTGCTGATGGTGGTGTAGACCGGGAGTAACTAGGTTCCCTACTAGTGCCAGGGGCAGAATCGGATGGGGTGGTATCAATTGGCTTTGAAGTGGCAGGATGATCCCCTTGGGCTTGCTTATAGTATCCGCAAGTTCTCACTCAGAGGCTGCAAATCAACTCTGGGCCCTCGTCGTGGAGCCACCACATTGGCCTCATCCATAATGAGACCCATATCCATAATCTTGGTCAGAGTACGAATGACTTTAGAGTGCTAGAGGGTCACTCCTGCATCCTTGCACAACTAGAATATCATACAGGCGAACGAGTAAGTGGTAGAGTTCTTAAAGGCCCTCTTATGTATCATGGAGATCAAAAACCTCACGAAGTCGAACTCTAACCTGGCTACCATGCTACTACAAGGACCGCTCTATCCAGGTAAAGATATTATCTACTATCGTGGGAGAAAGGCGGTGGCGAACTAACAACCAGAAGAACATGGCTGCAAAGGTGAGGTTGACCTTCTTGATAAGGCCTCTGGGTCCAACATCCAGTATCCTCCCTCACCGTCAATGAAGAGTTGTTGTGCAATCCATCTCTTTGTGGACTCTCTCTGATCTCTGCTCAGCTGAAACTGGACACTCTTGAACAACTCTCACCTGTAGTCAAACTCTGGAGTGAGGGGAACCCTCGCGACATAAGTGGATCAACCGTACAGGAAGCGGCGAATGGAAGTTGGAGAAATGTTCACCCGATAGCCTTAAACTATAATATCTATGAGTGGGTCATATTTGGCGACCACATTGGAGTGTCGCTACAAATGAGGCGTAAAAATCTCGCACAGTCTCCTCACTATAGGACCCTATACTCCTCGCCATCCACTCGAGCCTATGATGGGTGAATAAGTTATGCACCTCAGGGACTGTGTGAATAGGCTACCTTTAAGAACACACCGCTCGACTGTCACCAACCGATTCATCACCTCCTTATTATTTAACACCTTCGAATCCCTGTAGACTGGGTACTGGCTATCTAAGCACCACCGACTGGGATTATCAGAAACCGATGTAGGAACCTCATGCCGTTATGTTGGAGCACACTCCGAACTCTGGGCCTCATCTGACAAGGCATTGCGAGCAGGCAAATCTGGGAGAGTGGATCCCTGTGATCCGGAACCGGAGGTAGTGGCCTCATTCGACCCCTGGAGTGGGCCGACTCTTAACCTGAAGCGTCCTTAGAGCCGGATGCTCCTTCAGAACCTGAGGCAGACCTAGATAGTGTGTCGGTTAGTCTGCGCTCCTCATCAGACCGGGAGGCGGTAACTATATCAAACGCCACCATCTTGGTGGTTCCTCAAGTGTCTCTAGCACCTGGTGTCGGGGTCCGGGTGCAAGGAGGACATATTTTTGATCTTGATCATCATCGGACATATCTATCAACTATCAGAAAGGTGCCACAGACTTGGACCTACCCCTTTGATAAACGAGGCCTTGTTTCGGGGCCATTAGTCTAAATATTATCAAACTACACAAGCGAAATGATCAAAATAGAATCTGGATACATAAGACCCAGGCCAGTGCAGAATTGCAATATTGGGAGATGGTAACTATCGACGGTCCACCTATAGTGTCCATCGGTGGACACTTACCAAATATTAGAAGTTGGCATTCCACAGACCTCTTAGTTAGAAACGACGGATATGCAGAATGGCTCGTCGATTAATGGATGGACCGTAGTCAACTTTCATCATCTGACACTTAGAATAATTCAGAATTTCTCCGGAATCACAGTTTCATTAGCAACGAAGGATGTGCAGGATGGCCCGTCGATCAATTGACGGACAATAGTCCACTTCCGTTTTTCCAAAGTTAAGCATTTTATATTTTAACCATCGACAGACCACATCGACGATGTAGACGGGGTCTCATGTTGTTGGTTAGAGACAGGTTTCAGGGCATGGTGTTAAAAACACATTCTTACACTTTTAAGCAGATCCCAAGTTCAACCAACAGATAATAACAAGTATAAGACGAATTCTTCATCCTTAGGGCTTCGATTTCAAAAATTTCGAACACGGGTTCTACGAGACTATCAAGCCCTAAGACATAAAATCGACAAACATATTGAATTTACCTAAATTCCATCCCCAAGTCATTCACTTTCTATCATTCGAAGGGACTTAGAACCCAATTTTAACAAGTTTAACATGCAAATTTTTTCCTGAGTCAAGATCCATATACAATCTATTTGTTTCCAAAAGACAATGAACTAGAATTCATTAAGCAAAAGGAAATGAAATGTATTTAAATTGTAGTGGATTGAGTGAGTAGGTGATATTGCAACACCAACCTGAGTGCCCTCTTTCGAACATCGACAAGAGAACACACAAAGGAGACGGAGTAGAAAATGGGGGGTTAGGGTTTTGGGATTTCTGAGGGTTTGGGAGCAGTGGGGTTTTGAAGAAAATGGAAGGGTGAGGTTATAAGAGTTAATGGAGAAGGAAGGGAATAAGGGGAGGGAAATGGTTGGGAGGGAATTTAAAAAGATGTGGAGGGTAGATGAATGGTTTAATTTTAATATAGACTATCGCTTCAGGTCGAGTTACTGGTTATGTGAACTGACGATACCCGGTCGACGGACTGTCGACTGGACCGTCGCTTGTGTAGACATTCAGACCAAAGTTTAAGACATATCTGGGATCTACGGACACCGTAGACGTTTCATCGGTTGAACGACGGCCCGTCATTTGGTTTGTAGATTTGTGCATCAGATCAATTTCTGCAAAATTCATGGGTTTGGTCCCTTCACATTGAACACCCATTACACTATTCTTTGTGTGTTTTTCTGGAAACTTTTGATACACGGAACCTAAACTACTCTCTTGCCAACACACTAAAATAACAAATGAATATGATTAAACTAAGAGTGACATAAGAGAATGCAAATGTTCTTAAAAAGAAAAGAAAAAACCTATTGTTGGCTAGAGGATACACCTTTGATTGCCTCCCAAGAAGTGCTTGATTTAACATTGCGGCACGAGGAAAGACCCTTGATTACTCAGACTTCATCAATGATATATGCCTCAACCACTTCATAGGCACTCTCTGCATGCCCTAGGTAGATCTTGATTCATTACCCATTAACCGTGAACTTTGCACCCTCCTTGTTCTCAAACTCAACCGCTCTATATGGGAACATTTCAGTAATAAGGAATGGCCTAGTCCAAGTGGACTTGAGTTTGCCCGGACACAAGCGTAGCCTAGAGTTGAATAGAAGCACCAAGTCCCCAACCGCAAACTCTCGCTTTTCAATCTTTTGATCATGGTACTTTTTTATCTTCTCTTTGTAGATGTCTGAACTTTGATATGCTTTTGGCGAAACTCATCAAGCTCATTCAACCCGTTAAGTCTCTATTCCACTGTTTCATTCCAATCCATATTTAGTTTCTTCATCGCCCACATGGCCTTGTGCTTTAACATAACCGGTAAGTGATAAGTCTTTCCACATACAAGTTGGTACGGAGACATACCTATGGGGGTCTTGTATGCAGTCTGGTAAGCCCAAAGAGCATCATCAAGCCTCCTTGACTAATCCTTTCTATTAGCGTTCACCGTTTTCGACAGGATCTGCTTGATTTCTCTGTTGGACACCTCAACTTGCCCACTACTTTGTGGATGGTACGGAGTGTCTACATTATGGCGAACCCCATATTTCTCCAAAAGCCCTTTGAACAACTTGTTGCAAAAGTGAGATCCCTCATCACTAACAATGGCCCTGGGTGTACCAAATCAGGAGAAGAAGTTCTTTTTCAAGAACGCGGTGACACTCTTCCCTTCATTGTTGACAAGTGATATGGTTTCCACCCATTTTGACACATAATCCACCTCCACAAGAATATATTTAATTCCATGAGAACTCACGAATGGGCCCATAAAATCAATGCCCCGTGCATCAAACAAATCAATCACTAGAATAGGATTTAAAGGGAGCTCTTGCCTCTTCAAAATTCCTCCATATCTTTGGCACCTATGACATGCCTTGGAAAACTCATGATCATCTTTGTGAGTGGTTGGCCAATAGTACCCACACTACAAAATCTTATGGGCTGTCCGGATACCACTATGATGCCCCTCCACAGGTGAGGAGTGGCATGCCTCCAAAAGACTTAGCATCTCAACTTTGGGCATACAACAGCGAATAAGCCTATTGTCACAACTTTGATATAAGAAAGGCTCATCCCAAAAGAACTTTTTCACATCATGCATGAACTTTTTTCTCTGATGGAATGACAAGTCCGATGGGACTATATCAGTAGCCAGATAATTCACAAAATCGGCGAACTGTACAATCAAGTCATGAGAAGCGGCCAATAAATACTCATCAGGGAAGGTGCCATCAATTTCAGCCTTTTCACACAACTCTCTCATTGCTTCATCCCATAATCTGGACAAGTGATTGCCAACTTGATTTTTGGACCCTTTTCTATCTTTCACCTCAAAATCAAACTCTTGCAATAGTCGCACCCATCTAACCAACCTTGGTTTGGCATCATTCTTTGCCATTTACCTCAAATTGGAGTGGTCAGTATTCACTATAATTCTCGTTCCAAGCGAATAGGAGAAAAAAATTTCAAAAGCAAATAACACCGCAAGGAGCTCTTGTTCAGTCACAGTGGAGTTCTTTTGTGTTTCATTTAGGGCCTTACTAGAATAATAGATGGGGTGAAGAATTTTATCCTTTATTTGTCCCAATACCACACAAAGAGCCACCCCGCTAGAATCACACACACCTCAAATGGATTACTCCAATCTGGGGAAATAATTATGGGCGCAGAAACCAACTTCTCCTTTAACTCTCCAAATACCTTCAGACAAGATTCATCAAAATAGAATTAACATTCCTTCTCAAGTAACTTGAACTGAGGATGTGAATTTTTTGAGAAATCTTTAATAAACCTCTTGTAGAAGCCCGTATGACCAAGAAAACTTCTCACACCTTTTATAGAGATAGGTGGAGAAAATGTCTCTATAACCTCAACTTTTGCTCGATCAACCTCTATACCCTTATCTGAGATGCGAGGGCCCAATACAATACCCTCTTTCACCATGAAGTGACATTTTCCCTAAATTAGCACAAGGTTACAATCTTCACATCTTTTGAGAACCTTGTTCAAGTGACTCAAGCAACGATCAAAAGAGTCGCCAACAACTGAAAAGTCATCCATAAACACCTCAAGAGTTTTCTCCACCATATCGGAGATATCGACATGATACATCTCAGAAAAGTAGCAGGTGCATTACACAACCCAAAAGGCATCCTCTTGAATGCGATTATCCCATAGGGGCAAGTAAAGGTCTTGATCCTCTGTAACCCGAGTAACCATCAAGAAAACAACACCATCCTTTTCCTAAGAGCCTATCTAACATCTGGTCCATGAAGGGCATAAGGAAATGGTCATTCTCAGTCCATGCATTCAATTTCTGATAATCCATACCGACATTCCATCCAGTCACCGATATCATTAGAACAAGCTCGTTCTTCATTGGGTACTACTTCATTTCCCCCTTTTTAGGCACACACTAAATGGGGCATGCCCAACTACTATCAGCAATAGGATATATGACTCCGGCATCTAACCACTTAATGCTCTCCTTTTTCACTACCACTTGCATTGGTGGATTAAAATGTCTCTGGTTCTCAATACTTGGCTTATGGTCGGGCATGAGTTGAATTTTGTGTGAACAAATACTGGCTGAGATCCAAATAATGTCCGCAATAGTCCATCCAATGGCCCGTTTGAACCTATTCAAAACTTTAACCAAACACTCTACTTATTGCACATTCAAATCTGATTCGATTAATTACTGGAAAAGAGGCATCTCTTCCCAAGAATACATACCTCTGATGAGGTGTTAGATCCTTAAGCTCTAATTTTGGGGCCTCTTCAATAGATGGTTTCGCGGTTGGAGACTCGCGATATTTCATATCTAACTCCAATTTCTTTGGTTTGAACCAAAATTCACCTCGTTCAAGTACCACAGCCAATGACCCATACTCTTCTGTATCATCACTCTCAATATTCATGATCATTGACGCTAGTGCCTCAACACCAAAGCACTCTTCAATTTGTACCTCACGTACTCTCAAACCTGTAGGATTTAGCAGATACTGTTTGGAGCTCACCACTCTGCTTCTTGGACCTACAAATGTTGAAAGTTGCTTCTTCATTATTAAACCTAAACTTCATCTGTGCTTTTTCCATATCAACTAAGGCGCGAGCACTAGTAAGGAACGACTTTCCAAGAATATTAGGCACCTTAAAATACACCTTGCAGTCAAGAATCACAAAATCGGTCAAAAATATAAACGATTTCACCTTCACTAGCACATCATGGAGTATCCCAATAGGCCTCTTCACTGTTCGATCGGCCATCAGTAACTGCATCGCAATGCGCTTTAGGTGACCCAAACCCAATTTCTTATATATGGAGAGAGACATGAGATTTATGCTTGCACTGAGATCACATAGTGATTTAACAAATTGTAACAAACCGATGGTACATGGAATAGTGAAAGCGCACGAATCTTCTTTATTTTGCACAAGAGACCTTGTAGAAATAGTAGTACAATACTGCATTCGGTCATCATCCTCAAAACATACCGATCTCTTCTTTGTAAATATATTTTCATAAACTTGGCAAAACCAGGAATTTATTCTAGAGCTTTTATCAAAAGGACATTGATTGAAATCTATTTCTACATAGTGATAAAGTGCCGGTATTTACCATCCTTAGTTATCTTCACCAATCTTTGAGGGAATGGTGGTGGTGGTCTAGGAATGGGGATCACTTTTTGGGGTACCTCTGCTTCTTTTACCGCTTTGTCCGCTAATTCACCACTAGTTTTGACTACCTCTTCATCTTTTCTCACCTCATCTTCTATTATAAACAACATGGGTGGATCAATGGTATGCTTACCTCCTCGAGTCGTGACTGCCATGCAATGTCCATCATTTTTTGGATTCTGAATGGTATTTCTAGGAAGAGTGCCCAGCTGACGTGGGTTCACAGTAGTAGACAACTGGGCCATTTTCAACTCAAGATGCATGATTGAGACTGCATGTGCATCCACCTTTTGCCCTATATTAGCCAAATCACCTCTCAACTCCTTAGCGTGCTCATCACTAGAATCAAACCTCCTCCTCATCTTTTGCAACATATCTTCCACTCACGCCATACTACCTCCACCATCCCTACGATCTACTTCCTAATTTTGAGGCGGAACAGAGGGCCCACTTCATTCGTTTCTGTTACCATAGTTACCCCGATTGAAGTTGTTATCGCGGTTGTAGTTTCCATCTCAAATTTAATGGCCCTTTCTGTTGTAATTCCAATAGTTCCGACCTTGATTTCCTTGACCTTTGGCGCTAATTCTCCTTATTGGAGCCTTGGGACTTCAGTCGGAAACCCCCCATCTGCGCATTCACTGCATAAGAATCCTCTTCATAGTAGTAGTCATCCACTGGTGGTGGTGGTTTAGTCAAATAATTCACCGCATTCACCTTCTCTACACCTCTAGTGATATTTTCAATATCAACCCAAGCTCAGTTCTCATTTGAGCCATCTCTTCATGAATCTCATCTGGGGCCAGGTTGTGTGTAACTTGTACTGCAAAGGTGTTTCTCCTAGTGTCTGACCTCCTAGTGCTCCAAGCCTTACTGTTGCGAGAGATTTTCTCCAACTTCTCTAAGATCTCTGCATATGTGCACTCACCATATGACCCCCCGCAATAGTATCAAGCACTGCCTTATTATTATCATCTTGCCCCCGATAGAAGTACTCTTTCAACGACTCATCATTAATGTGGTGGTTTGGGACACTTCTCACGAATGAGGTGAATCTATCCCAAGAGCTACTCATTGACTCCCCGAGTAATGACACAAAGTCGTTCACTCTATCTTTGTGGTTGAGATTTTTAGACACTGGGTAAACTGTGCTAGGAACGCATCCCTCAACTAGTCCAAAGTATAGATTGAATTATAGATCAACTCAGTAAACTATATTGTGGCCTCTCCCATCAGTGAGAGAGGGAAAACTCTTAACCCCATGACATCCATATCCAAAGCTGGCCTCCTTACACAACTCTTGCACACCGACCTCAATTTGGCAATATGAGCATGTGGATCCTTATATCATAGCCCTGAAAACAAACCTCTAGCGGTGAGCATCTGCATCAAGCTACTAGTACAACGAATGTGTGACCCTATGGTAGAGGAGTTAGGACAAGAGGCCCATTAGAATCAGTGATGTTGATGTTGCCCCTATAGAACTCTTATGGGCGTAGGAAGGGAGATATCCTCCTCAAAGTATCATCACCAGGGTTTTTTACAATCACCTGGTTGTGAGAATCAACCGGTGGAGGAGCTGACGGTTGATCCCATCACCTAGATTTGTGGGATTCTATTGATTATTAATTCTAAGGAGTGTCCGGTTAAGTTTAGGATTGAATGGAAGCGTCGGTTCTACTCAGCTCCGTGTACTTGGCATACACTAGATCTAGACCTGAGACAAACAAAAACAAAATAAAAAAAGTAAAAGTAGGAAATTGTTGACTAAAATTCAGTAATTGTTATTAAAGTTAATGTAAAAGACACTTTCCCTGGCAGCGGAGTCAAAATTTGATACGCTCAAATTACACTTCCCTAAAGAAGTATAAGCGGTCGTATCAAGTAAACAACCCAACTATTATTTTAAGGTCGATCCCACGAGGAAAATGGTTTAGACTTACCTTGAATGCACGATTACTTCTATTTAGTAAAGTCCTTTTCGAAAACTAGTAATTAAAGGGGGGTTTTATGAAACAAAAGTATTGTAATATTGTGAAATCAAAAAAGTAGCAAGAGGGAATTATTGGTGTTTATCAAGTTGTGAGAGAAACTAGGTTGTAAGTGTTCCTCATAGGTTCATAAGACCATAATCCTAGTTACAACGGTACTTCCCTAGTGTTTTGCATGCAAAGTGATAAGTTGTGTATCTCTAAATCCTTGGTCTGGAATTTAAAGAATTTAACCCCTTACCTTGGTCCGGCTACGTGTGTCTAAGTTACTAATCCTTACATTTACTTCATACTAAGCATCATATTTGATGTTTGACTTAGTTATTACTTTTCACCAATCAAAATGAGCGTATTAGATTGTACCCCACTAAATCTATGTCGATAATTCTTTTCCTATTAACTACCCCTTAGTCCGGCAAGTAGCAATATGGGGAGTTCTAACGCATGCACTCGTTGCATGCAATAACATATTTAAGAATTGTCATTTAGCTAGGTTTATTTTGTTAATCACACATGGTTCCTACAACCCTGTTGTGGATTTAGTTAACCATGCATAGAAGAACACAATTCATGGTTGATAAATAATAAATCATGAACTTACTTTGACAAGTTCGAAGAAAATCCAGAAATTCAACTTAAAACCAACAATTATCTTAGAAACCATATCCGGAAATTTGAATTAATGCCCAAGATACAAAGACAAATCTCCAAGAACAAAACTAAGAAACTAGTAATATAATCCAACCCCAAAAACGAGGTTTTACACAATATTTATAAAAAGACAGAGTCCTTAATTAAATGGAATTCAAATAACGAAAGTTTGTCCAAAACATGTGTTCAATCAACGACCCCCACATATGGTCCGTCGCTGAAACAACGGACCATTGATTTCCTCGTAAGTCCATACTTAGCATCTTTTCTCATCCTTCACTTTGCATTTTCTCTGATCCAATCGACTGACCAACAACACGGTCCATCGATTCACCTACGATCCGTCGATACTTCCCGTCATTTCATACTTAGATTTTCTTCAATATCGGGTACTGGGACATTTTCTGATCGGATCGACATTTTGACAGGACGGTCTGTCGATCAGTCAGCGGACCGTCGATCCTTTCATAGCCCCTCACTTAGTCAAAATTCCCCGAGTTGCTTCCAGATGCTTGAACCTCCAAACGACGGTCACCACCTACGGTCTCTCAATGGCCTTCGTGGGTCACCTATGGACTAATTCTTCACAACCTTCTACATTTTGGTTTTGCACAACCTCTGTGCAAAACAAAGACAAAACATATTAAAATTACTACAAGAAGGATCTAGACAGACACTAATCTTAAGAAGAGTTATTTTAAGTTTGAAAATTGGTGGTTACAATCTAAAGGTTTTGTTGAAAAAGTAAAAGAGATTGTTGGTCATCATTTAAATATTCATGATATGTGTTGCCTATAACTTAAAGCTTTGAAGCACAAACTTAAGGAATGAGAAAATAGGTGAGTGGAAACCTTCGCCTACAACAAAAGCAACATCTAGAACAATTGGCAGAAATGGACATGGAGAGGGAAACAGAGTGTTTATAAAAAGAAGAAATAACAAAAAAATCTATAGTCCTACTAGAATATAAGTATCTGATTAAGGAGGAAATTGAATGGAAATAAAAATCAAGAGTACTATGGCTTAAGAAAAGGAACAAAAATACCAAGTTTTTCCACAAAATGGAAAATTCTCTCAAAAGGAACATAACATTGATCAAATGATGATACAGGGAAAGTCACTTATGAGCCAGCTGAAGTTGAAGTATAAATGATCACTTACTACAAGAAATTGTACACAAAACCCATACGGTAGAGACCTACCATCAGTATGCAAACTGCCTGGTCATTATCGATAAAGATAAAATGGCCCTTCAAGGAAGATTCGAGGTAAATCAAGTTCTAACATGTCTAGATCTATTGGAAGCAGCCAAGGCCCTTAGACCAGATGGTTTCACAATGGGTTTTTTCATCGTGTTGGAGATAGTGAAGCGGGATAAAATGGATACTCTTCAGAAATTCTATGATCAAGAAGTCTTGAGAAGAGTTTTAATTCTACATCGTACTTGTACCCAAAAAGAAAGGATCTAAGGAGCTAAGGAATTATAGACCAATCAGTCTTATAGGTAGTGTTTATAAAATACTATATAAATTACTCACAGAGAGACCGAAGGGTGTGATATACAAACTGGCGGATTCACAACAAATGACATTCATAAAAGGGAGACAAATCATGGACGCAATTTTGATTGCTAACGAAGCAGTAAACTATAGGACTAAACAAAAAAAACTGGCATTCTTTGGAAGTTAAACATAGAAAAGGTGTACGATCATGCTAACTGGAAGTACCTAATGAAAATCTTAAAAAGGGGATTTTGTCAAAAGTGGATGAATTAGATTATGTTTTTTATCTCAACAATAAACTTTTATGTTCTAATCAATGGGCTTACTGCAGATTTTTTCAGCTCACAAAGAGCCTCAGGCAAACCCACTATCACCTTTCCTGTTTTTAATCACTATGAAGGGTATGAACAATATGATTCAGACAGCTAAAACAAGAGGATGGTGGAAATGTTTTGATGGAGAAAGATAATGTGCAACAAATGTTTTTTCAGCAACTGTAAAAGCAGATGATAGAGGAGAGGCAAAAAGCTATAACTATTCCATAGAAGGACACATTTTTTTTAATTGTTGAGCCTTCTCAGATCAGTCTGTCAAACGATTATTTCTTTGTGAATCCAATTAGGTATGAAAATAATAGTTTTAGACAATGATTGATATGTATTCAGATTTAAGAGGTTCTTTACTCTTTGGTGTTCGGATTTTAGCAATCGAAAATCGGAAGTTTGGATAAGTTATAGTGGCATGTCCTTTTGTTTAGGCATGGAAGAGTTTTCGATCATCACTGACTTAAATTTTCATATGATAAATATGTATGATAATGAAAAAATGTAACTAAGACAAAAAAAAAGAGAGACAGACAAGAGTTGGAAAATAGTTGCAAATGAAATGAGTTGTATAAGGTGTTTTCAGAAAAATTATTGTCACCAAAAATTTTTTGACATCTTTTGGTAATTTCTAACAAATTGATTGATATTAATGAGTTATTTGACGCCCTTAAAGATTTGGTACACAACATTCTTTAAAGTAATAGAAAAAAGTTGAAATCTACCTTTTGTTGTCTTTCTGATTTGACATAATACATATATTGGACCCTAGACTTGGCTTCAAATTTTAACTTTGACCTCCAACTTTCATAATGCACAAACAGACACTTTAACTCTTCATCTTTTAAATAAATAAACACATGAATCCTACATGGCACAATACACGTAAGACACCACGCAGGACAAAAAGAATGACATGTAGGACATGTGTATCTATTTGTTCAATTTTATACAAATTTAAGTGCCTATTTGTGCACATCCAAAGTTGAAGGTTATAAATGTGATTTCAAGCCAAGTTCAAAGACATATTTATGCATTATGCCTTATGATTTTGATGTAGCATTTTCTGCAATTGTTTAATTTGTTTTAGTAGTTTCTGAAATAATTACAATAATTGTTGTAATAATTACAACTATTGAAATAAAATAATTTTAAAAATGCACTTTACTACATGTAGATTGTGTATCCTATTTATTTTTTGTAATTTTGAAACTAATTTTCAAAATTATTCAAATGGATAATGAATTTATTTTTATATTAGATTTTAATTTTATTATTTAATATGTAGATTGTGTATCCTTGGATGATTCTTAGACCTAGTAAAATGGAGTTGAACTTTCTCACCAAGTCTGTACCTAAAAATTAACTAAAGATGATAAAATTTAAAAGTTTGAGAATAATTGAATGATGTTGTGGTCTACTAAGAGTAACAGCATAGTTTTTGAACATAATTTTGATATAGGAGGATCTTCTTTGAATGTCGAGAGAGCTTTTAGTGGTTTTAATGGTGAAGAACGAAAAGGAGAATTTACTCCGAATGATAATAGATTTACTAATGAAATTTATTTCGAAAGAGGAGAAAGATTCAAATAGATGATAGTGGTGATTTAAGAGTAGGAAGATCTTCTCTGGTCGATATGGATATTTCTTATAGTTAAGAAAACCCATCCACTTAGAAGGATTCAATAGATTTATTGAATGCTGGAATAGAGTCTCGAGAGAAAACTATCGTCACTTTATACATTAGGATATAACTTTTAGAAAAAATTATTGTCATAATAATGTCTAAGAGAGGTATTGTACCATCGCCAAGGATATCTCACCCATATACTTCTGATCATGCTTAAGAAGAAAGACATATATTTCAAAGACATTGTCAAGTGTTAAAAAAAATATAAACATGGTGAATGAGTCTATTATCGAAAAAGAATTGGTGTGTGAAGTTAATCCATATCTAATATTTGTCTCGTGGGATATACTTCACATTTACGAGTGAAATTCATATTATTGTTGAATTTTACCTAAAAAGTGAAGTTTATATATAAAAAAAATGGACAAATGTTTTAAAAAAAAGTTAGAAAACAATTTTAACTTCCCTATGCATTATTTAGAAATATCAGTTCTTTTTCGAGAATAATGTTATTCGCCTGTCTCTTTTATCTTTTTCTTTTGAAAACTTCACAATACCTTTGAAATTTGTCTCTTTTTTTTTACGCTATTAGGAGTATATGGATGAAAGATTTTTTATGTTTGTTTGAAACCCCTGTTAGACTTTGTGAAGATAGTTTTCTCTAAAGATTTTATCCTTGTATTAATGGTGATGATAGTTTTCTCAGAAGATTCTATCCTAACATATCAATAAATCAATTGACTCCTTCTTAGTGGATGGGGAAGACAAGGAACATTCTTATTGATCGGAGAAGATTTTTCCATTGCCAAAACCACCACTAACATCATTGGATCCTCATTTTTTCGAAATCAACATCATGAGTAAATTATCTTTCTCCTTAATCACTAAAATCCCTTTCAATATTCGAAGAAGATCCCGATACATCAAAATTATGCTCAATAAACATGTTATCTCTTTTTATAGACTTAACATCTTTCAAAATCATTTCAATCTTCTCATCCGAAAGGTTGTGTGCCATTAAAATGAAGTTGTAAGTTTCATTTGTGACCTTAACATTTTTACTTTTTAATCTTCGTTTGAATTATATTTTTCGATAAATCTCAACTTTCATATAAAATTCTCTAATTTGAAGCATTTGGACCCTTCTCCAAATTATTTTGAGTTTGATGCCATTCGATATTCCCCGGCTTCAAATATTTTAATTTCTTAATCTGGGTGAAAACCATTTCACCAGAGATATTTCATCCACAATAAAAAAAAATAGTCAAGTTGTAAAACATATACATGCATGCATATGGAATTATTTTTTCGACGAAAATTTATAATTTATTCAATCTTGGACATCAATATATGCAATTTATGGATTTATTTCCATTAAGAACACTGGCCGAATTTGAAAAATTGAAAGACCTAAAGTATATTTGGAAGAGACATACAAATTTAAAATCAGTGAAATCCCTAAAAGTTTTGAGAATCTTCAACGTTTTGAACATATTGATCGATTTGGCTTACAACAATCTAAAATGAAAAAGTTCATTTGGGTTATTTACATTGACAAATATGAAAATGATGTTTGGTTATGATTGAAACTTGTGTTTCTTCAATTTTTCACATTTTTCTTCTTGTAATCGAAATAGTGAAATGTAGTTGTAAAAGGGACTAGCTTGATGTGTTATTTATTTCATTTTGTCAATCAGGTTTTGTAATATTGTTCCTTTGGTGTTGTTTGCTCAAAATTATTAGCTATGAAATAAATACGATTTTCTTACTTAATTCGATGTCAAATTGTATTTTTCACAATGAAGTTGATTTTTCAAAAAAAGAAAAGGAATGAAATATCATTAGTGATAGCTGAAAGTAGGGGTGTACTAAATCGAATAAAAAATCGAATCAAATTGCAAATCAATTCAAATCGGAAAAAAATTCGACTAGTGGTTTGGTTTGAGTTGGTTAACTATTGGGAAAAAAAACCCGACTATATTTGGGTTGGGTTGGTTTCAACTAAAAAAATAACCCGAGATCAAAACCCACCCGACTTTATATATATAATTATAAAATTTTGTTTTATAGGTAAAAATATGTACTTTGATATAATTTTTAAATATCTCTTATACCTTTTCATAGTTTTTATCTTTTAATATATTTATTTCATGTTTGGAAGTTAGAATTCTTAATGATCTAATAAGATCATAGTCCATACATGTTGGTAATTATAATGACTGAGCATGTTCAGCTTCCAAAATTCCTGGAGTTCTACGCTACGGCATTATCATAGAAAGAAAACATGGCTAGTAGATAACTATTTTCTTATTGTAGAAAGTTTAAATAAAATAAAATTAATGCTAATGCAAATTCAACACTAAGAATGATAATAATATTGAATATTTATTTTTTAGTTTTACATAGATTTAGACAAATACATTCTCTAATTTTACTTTCTTTTAATATTTTGTCATGTAACTAATACTTACTAAACTTATTTTAACATAATTTAGTACTTTAAATTAGGATCAATTTCATTATGACTTACTTATTTGCAATATTTGTTTTACGCGATTTTAGTATAATTTTTTGTTGGATATTTTAGTGTCATTCATCATATAATATTTTTTGTTTTTCTCTTGAAAAATAACTTAGATAGTTGTAGGACTAAAGAAATATTTTAAATACAATTAAATTATATGTTTATATGAAAACGTTATCGAAAAAACCCGAAATTTAAAAATCTGAGTTTTATTGGTTTGGTTTTGTTTTTATAAATTCAAAAATTCGACACAAATGATTTGGTTTGATATTTGAAAAACCCCAACCAATCCGGTCATGTACACCCCTAGTTGAAAGGTAAGGTGAATCCATTCTATTTTTCGGCAACTTAAATCTGACAAAGTGTTGAAGAAGAAAGAAACGAAAAAAATAAAAATAAATAAAACACACTAGAGTAAAAGATAGCATTTATAAATTTAGAAAATCAAAAAGTTAATATGAAATAGGGATTTCTTTTAAAGTTAAAGTTTTAATTAAAAAAATTGTCTCTCACTCTCTTTGAGAATGTGAACTTCACTTTCTTTGTCACCCCAACATTAGGGAGCAAATAATTTAGCTTTAACATATTTTAAGGGGGTAATAGGACAACCGTGAAGTTGGAATGTGTAGTTTGTAGGAAATATGGAAGGAAAATAATGTCTTTAGAGAATGCTCAAATTTATTCTAGTCTACTTAAGGACACTTGAGATGATTACAATCATCAACTACATCACTTTTTATACTATTCAAAATAGAAAACAAAAAGACTTGCACAAATAACTAAATATATGTATCATAATTTACTAGATACATGTATTACAAAATTTTAAAGACACATATTGAAAAACTAAGAGACAATTTCGAAACACGAAACATTGATACATTAATCCAACACTTCCCCTTAATGCATTTGCTTGATAACTCCAATGCATTCTCGAACATAGCAAAATTTTTCTCTAGGAAGTGCTTTGGTGAAGATGTCAGCAAGTTTTTCTCCTGTCTGACAATAATGCAACTGAATTTTGTCTTTATCTTGTGCTTCTCAGATAAAATGATACTTGACGTAAATATGCTTTGATATTTCATGGCTGACTGGATTCTTGACAAGTGTAATTTCTGATTTGTTATCACAAAACAGAACAATCCTTTTTTTTCACCAATGTCTTCAAATATTATCCTAAGTCAAATAGCTTGAGAAGTAGCCTTGGATGCTGAAACATATTCTACTTCAGCAGTGGATTGAACAACAACACTTTGCTTTTTTGATAACCAAGAACAAATACTTGATCCAAATAAGAAAGCATAACCAGAAGTACTCTTCATGCATACTATACTTCCAGCCGAATCACTATTAGAATAACCAATTAAGTTCAAATTGTAACAACCTTAAAAATGAATATGACAAGTACTTAAGGTAATTTAATTATTATTTAAAATCTAAAATTTTAAGGGCATACTGGTCCTTTTACTAAGCTAATTAAATCTATTTTTTTATTTAAATTAATAAGGAGTCCTAGTTTGACTAATTCCCAAACTAAAACTCCTATCATGTGTATTTTATGAGTGAAATGTGTATGAAATGAGATGTTCATTGTAATAAAATATGGTTTCCTAAATAACAATCTTTTATCCATATAAACTTATGAAAGAGGCGCCTAAAAATGTATTAAAATGATTTATGAGTGCACCCTTTGAATCATGTGAAAATGTTGATGAAAATGAGTTGAAGAGTGACTAAAATTTTCATAAACTATGCAATATTATATTAGGATAAAGTTTAACCAAGAAATCTGAAAATTAACACATTTTAAAGAGGTAAGGCCATCAAGATTAGAACCTGTGACCTCACCCTTTTGCCACTATGAATTCGCGAAACAAAAAAAGAAAAGAAAATGGGGCTAGGGGGAATCGAACTTGGACACTGGTTCAGGAGAAGGGAAAAAGAAAATGGAGCTAAGGGGAATCGAACCTGGCCACTATGACTTCGCGAGAAAAGAAAAGAAAACAAAGGTGCGTGGGGATTCGAACTCGCGAACTGGAGGACAAAGAGGAGACAAATAACTAAGCAAATAAATGGGAGGAGTGGGATTCGAACGCACAACCTCCCAACCCCCTAGCGAAATTAAATTAAAATAAGGAAGCTATGGAGGTTGGAACCCAGAACCTCTTTATTCCAGCGAATTTAATGATAAAAATCAAAGAGGCTTTAAGGGGTTGATGCTACAACCTCTTGGTTTGGGCAAAAATGGGTGAAGTGATGTTAATGAAAAATAAAAAGGGGTTGTGGGGGAAACTAACCCACAACCCTTCGTCCAATTTAAGAGGAAAACCAAGTAGAGAATTAAAAATATATTATTAATGTTGGAGTGTAATCTAGAGTCCCAATATCATGGAAATTAAAAATAAAATCAATGAAAATGTAAAGTGTTATCCAAGAGATTCAAACTTGGGTTCCCTTGCCCAAACATCCATATTGATACATAAGTCATAAGTGAACAAAATATTGAAGAATAATGTCACCTACTTAGATCAAATCATGATCTTGCCATATATACAAGATACATAAGTCTTGTACTACATAATCTTAGGAATGTATGGATTACTTAATGAACTATGTATGAAGCCTCATGTCTTGTGTGTATTGACTCATAAGTGTAGCATACATTTAAAAGTAAGTATACCTATGATGTATGAAATGAACTGAACAAAGAAATGATGAAATGAACAAAAAGAAATGATGAAATGAATAATAAAATGATGAAAACCTATAAGGATTAAGTAAGAGTGTAAAATACACTAGACAAGTGCATTGGCATATGATGAAATGAAAATTCACGTAAAATGGGGTGAATAATCAGGAAGAGCAAATGTGCTATGTTAATGAATGAGGTGACAACAAGATATGAGGCTAATGTAAAAGATGAGAGAAAATCTCAATAAGCCTAAGTAAATGTTAACAAAAGGTACTCACCTATGAGAGTATGAAGTAAATGAAGAGAACAGTCTCTATCAACACTCTAATGAAAGTATTGAGATTAACACACTTAATACTAATGATGAGATGAGAAATGATCAAATGAGCTATGTTGTCCTCATACTAGAAGCCAACTTCCATGACGTATGAGATGAATGAAATGGAAATTTATTCTGAGCATCGATAGGCTAGCTATGAGGGGTGATGCCTTATTTCGGGAAGGGCAGAGGTTCACGTAAATATCATGAGATGAGACTTTCCGGCTTTCCAGGTATGGTTTTCCTTATATCTCCTAATCTTCGAACCTATACAGCCAATATAGGGATCTGACAAAGTTAAATTCCCATGTACGCTTGAATGTTCAGGGTTGATACGCTCAAACTTACTTCTCAAATAAGAAGTAAAGCGGTCGTGTCAAGTAAATAACCCAACTAGAGAGGTTAGGATCGTTCCCACGAGGAAAATAGTCTAGACTTAACTTCAACCTATTATTAGTATCGTTTGGTCAATAACTTCCTGTGAAAGTAAAAGCATAAAAGGGGGGTTTCTATCTCTAAATAAGTGAAAATAAATAACGAACTTGAAAGAGACACTTGACAGCTTTTAATGTTGGGTTTTAATCAATTAATAAAAGTAACTAGGGTTTACGTGTTCCCCATAGGTTCATAACTTGATAACTCTAACTATAACAATTCTTTCCTAGTATCTTGCATGCAAAGTGATAAGTTATGCATTAATAAATCCTTGGTCCGGCATCTAGAAAATCTCACTCCGCACCTTGGTCCGGCTACGTGTGTTGTTATCCTAACCCTTATCCTTAAGCATCGTATTCGATATTTGACTAAGTTATTATCTCGTACCAATCAATACTAGCCTATTAGATAGTATACACTAAATCTATGTTAATAATTCTTTTCCTATTGTCTACCTCCTTGGTCCAGCAAGTAGCATTAAGGCGAGTTCTAATAAGTTATTATCTCGTACCAATCAATACTAGCCTATTAGATAGTATACACTAAATCTATGTTAATAATTCTTTTACTATTGTCTACCTCCTTGGTCCGGCAAGTAGTATTAAGGCGAGTTCTAACGTTTGTCATCCGTTAAAAATACTTCTAAACGAAAGAATTATTAATACATGCAAGACAATGTTCTAGAATTCTTCTTTTAATTAGGGTTTATCTCATTATTTGCCTATGGTTACCACAACCCTAGTTATGGAGTTTAGTTACTCATGGCCATAAACACAATATTCAAATATATTAAATAAGAATTCGTGTACTTACTTCAATGAGAAAGAATAAAGTCCGAAAGTTTGCTTGATTAATCACCAAAAATCACTTGTAAGAATCTCAAAATTTAACACTAATAAACAATCACAAGTTCCAATAATCGAACAATCCAAAATTCTAATAATATAAAGCCTAACAATACGGAGTCTAACCTCAAAAACGAGGTTTTTCAAACTATTTATAAAAAATAAAAACCTAATTAAACAAGGATTCTAATTGCTGAAAATCTGTCAAAACGCGGCTAGGTCGACGGACCTCGCGACGGACCGTCGTGGTCACGACGGACCGTCATGGACTCCGTCATCCCATACTTAGCAATTTCTTCTGCTGCTCTCTTCATTCCCCTCGACGGCAAGGATGACGGACCACCATAGGCACAACGGTCCATCGAGGGTCTTCGTTTCAAAACACTCTAACTCTTGGAATCTGGGTACTGGGATCACTTCTCTAAACTTCATGACAAACCTGCAAGACGGACCGTCATAGCACGACGGACCGTCCCAAGCTACGTAACCCCTTACTTGGTCAGACTTCCCCATCTTCCTTCAGCAGCTTCTCTACGCTGCCACCTACGGACCGTCACAAGCACTGCGGACCGTCATCAGCTCCGTAGGTGGTCTCTTCTGCAATTCTTTGCTCAAAATCTCCGCATTTAGCTTTGGACAGATAAACTACAAAAGAAAGAGAAACTTATATAAAAATTAGCATAAAAAGTCTTTTGGACACACTAAACTTAAGGAAAAAGTATTAATAATACCGTGAAACCACGGTATATTAACACCCTCAACTTAAATTCGTTGTTTGTCCACAAGCGACGCACTATGACTCACTACACAATCTTTGTACAATAGTATCCATGTTTTATCCTTTGCAATCATTTGGCTATCAATCCCGATTAATCTCATCAAATTTATGCATGCTATAACTATTAGGCTTGACTTTTGTGGGATTAGAACATGACACAGACTCACCATGCACAAACACCTATCTTCTTCAATTTCTCACCGAGGTGCTAACAATTCCGGTATTGTAACTAGTGTCCTCACTTCAAAATAAAATCCTCATTTTTCACACAATGATTTCAGTTTGAGTATAAGGTTTACTTTTCAACACTCGGCTCTCAGAACAAAGTCACACTCATTCATACCTATTGCTATAAGCTTGCCCTCATTTTCACTACCTTAAGTTCGCTATACAACCCTTAGGATCATGATAGGACTTTTTTAGCTATTAAGATAGGCTCGGGGTCAGGTAAGGTATATTTTGGTATACTTTAGTGACTTTTTGCCCTCCTTGACATATCGGCTAAATCTTCCACAGTCTCTCATCTTATCTCGCCTAGTTTCTCATATTCTTTCGCCTTGCTATTTTCTCTTCTTTCATCATTTGTGTAAGTGACTCTCTTCTTTTCTTGCTTGTATTTCTTGTGTATTTTTATTTTTCTTTACTTTTCTTTTCATCTAATTCTTGAGTCACTTTACTTTTGTTCTTTCTCTCTCTTTGTTCTTTCAACCCCACTTTCCGGAGCATTCCTCAAAACAGCCACCCTCAACTCATGGCTTTGCCATGAGTCAAGGTACACAATACCCAAAGTTGGGTCAGGGCCATAACGAAGGTTTTTTATGCATTAGCCACCCTCAACTTATGCTTTTGGCATAAGCTGAGGTGCACATGTCCAAGGAGGGACCAGGGCCAACATATTGTTCCTACAAAAGATCAGTTGGGGTGAAAAAGAAAGGTCTAATTTTAAGCTCAGATTATTTGGATCAAAGAAGGATAAATTTCATTTGGTTTCTTTTATTTAGGCTAGAAGTGGGCTATCTTGAATAAGGGTCTATGATCCTTTCCTAATTGTGTGTTACAGCTTACTTTTAGCAGGACTAACCATGCAAGTCTAGCTCAGTACCAATAGTGGACTATTCAGATTTCCTCACACTCACTTGACATCTCATCTCTATACCAGATTATCAGACACCTAGTTCGAATTGAAGACTTAGGGTAATGCAATGGTGTAA
The DNA here is from genome assembly GCF_036512215.1 of Solanum lycopersicum. Classification (NCBI taxonomy): domain Eukaryota; kingdom Viridiplantae; phylum Streptophyta; class Magnoliopsida; order Solanales; family Solanaceae; genus Solanum; species Solanum lycopersicum. Next base: position 56,195,343 of record NC_090808.1, read on the forward strand.
CTCTATTTCATTCTTAAAGCCACACAATTATCTGTTACTATGCCTAGTCATGCAACATTTTCCAGTTTTATCAGGATATCATTTTAGCCATCATGCTTCAGAGTTAAACTATGTACAAAAGATATAAACATGCCGGTTCAACAGAAAAAGTAATCAGTATTTTGGGGGAAAAAAGAACACAGGCAGGAAAACCCTAGTGAGTTGGGCTACTCAGACTTCACCCTAACACTCACTTTCCATTTACCCCACCCCCAACAAAAAAAACATGCAATTGTCCCCAATGCATAAAAAAATCTAAATATTAGAGTGGTAGGTGAAGCAAACCTGTGGCGCAAAGTGCCGTCGATCAGCAAGCTGGTGGGTCTGGTTCCTCGGAACCCACGTACTTTGCAATCTAGACACCCTCAGTAGTGTCCTCAGCAACAACTGCACCATCAGTAGTGCCTCCTGCTATCTCTGCAGTGCGGGAGCTAGATGCCCCAGCCGCTAACTGTGATGCTCTGATCTGGTGTGCCTCCTCCTCAGCAAGTGAGGCTCTCCTCGCAGCCTCCATCTCTCGGCGTTCCTTCTTCCTTGCTCGCACCTTATCCTCTGCTCGACCCCTACGCCTCTTGGCACTCTCTCGAGGGGGAGGTGGTGGAATTTCTGAAGTAGCAAACATAGCCGCCAATACAGTGTCCTCAGCAGGCTCGATAGACTCCGGCACCCTCACCTCTTGGATCGTGTCGATGTCTGCATGAAGACTGTCGACTGCAGCCTGAAGAGTCGACACATCCACCGGAGGGGCTGGTCGGGCTAACACTCTCAACTCAAAGGCTTCCAGGCGCTGGTTAACCTCAGCAATCTTCCACTCTGTAAACTGCTGTATTTTCCTCTCTAGACACTCTTCAGACTCAGTGATCGACTTCTGTATCCATGGCTGGATATGATGCAGAAGAGTGGCCATTTCTTTCTCTAGTTTCTGGACCCTAGCAAGCGGGACCAGTGCCGGTAGAGGGGCTGTGCGAGAGGAGCTCGGGGCCGTGCTACTACCCGGGATAGACTCGACCGGGGTAGTGTCAGTGGATGCCTGTGTAGCTGTGCGGGCGTGGGCTACCGTATCCGTAAGATCATCAGCAAGTGGGGCAGCTCTGGATGGGGCCCTCTGCATGGAGCCAATTCATTGGCCTCGTCTCTGATGAGGCCGACGTCTACAGTGCCCTGCGGGGTCTTAATCTGATCTACGTGCCATATGGGCACACCTGCGGACCTGCAAAGGGCAAAGATCATACACGGGAAGGGGTAGGTAGTAGTGACCTTGAATACCCTCTCGTGCATGACTTCCTGGAGAATCCATGCGAAGTCCACCTTGAATCTGTCTATCATCGCCTCCATCAACACTGCTCGATCCCAGGTAACGATGTTATCGGCACTGTGGGGGAAAGACAGTGACGGACGAGCAGCCACAAGAAATAGTCTATGAACCTGAGGTTGGCCTTCTTGATGGCCCCAATCGGCTCAGTGACCCAATCGGCACCCTCTCCATATACTGACAGGTGCAGGGCCATCCACCTCTTGGTGGTCTCTCTCAGTGCTGGCTCGCGCAAGAATTGTCCATCCTTTACTATCTGCCAGTGGTAGTCAAACTCGGTAGTGATGGGGGTCCGAGTAGCATCTGCACTCTCGCCGTATAGAAACCGGCAGATGACTGGCAGGGAAATGTCAACCTGCACGCCCCAAACTCGAACCTGCTCCAGTGGGGCCTATTTAGCGGGAGCAGCCCGCCTATCGATCTATGATCGGAGAGTCACTACGTAGGATGCGTAGAACTCTCGGACTATTTCCTCGTTGTATCGTCCCAACGGACGTGCTGTCCACTCTAAGCGATGCCTGGTTAAGAGGTTGTGGATCTCCGGCATCATTGGAAGACTCCTTGTAAGTACCCGGCGCTCCAAGGTGAGTGTTCGAGTCATTACTCCTTTATCAGTCAGGAACTTGGTGTCGGAGTAAACTTAAAACTGGCCGTCGACACACCACCGGTTTGGCTGGTCAAAGGCTGGGATGGGGACCTGAGCTGATGCACCGGATGTAGAGTCTGAACTGTCAGCCTCATCAGACAAGGCCGACGCTGCAACAGTGGCGGGTGCGGGAACCTCAGCAGAGCCATAAGCTTCCTCGGACCATAATACTCCTAAGGATCCAGGCGCTCCTTCCTCATTTGTGGATGGCCCAGAGTGTGCCGGTCAGTGTGCGCTCCTCATCAGACTAGGAGGCAGTGACTACGCCAAACGCCACCATCTTGGGTGTGGCTCTAGGAGCACGTGCAGCACGGGAAGGTGTGGAAGGTCCTGGGGGCACATACTCAGGGTCCCGCTCATCATCAGAGCCGATGATCAAGCGTGCAGACGGGGCAGCAGACTTTGATCGCCCGCGTGCATAGGTTCGGTCTTGCTTGGGTGCCATAGTAGATAATAGGTGCAAAGGATCACTATTAGTACGAGTAGTTGCAAACAAGACAAGCGAAAGCATACGAAATAAAATAGTGAAAATAATATGTAGTTACTGTAGAAACAAAGACACACGACCGGCTTGGTGACGGCTCGTTACAACTATGACGGACTGTCGTGAGGTCCATCGTGTTGTACTTGGACTCTGTATAAATAGAGAACCCTATAGGAGAGTCTCTGACTAGCCTTACGTTGTGTGCATGACGGACCGTCATAGTTACGACGGTACATTGTAGATGTCCGTCGTAGGACACTTGGGGAAAAATATGGAGACCCTTAGGAGAAGGGTCTCTGACTGTTATGATGGTCATGCAGGATGGACCGTCATGGGTACGATGGTCTGTCACATGTGTTCGTTGAAGGACACTTGGAAAAAAATGAGAGACCCTTAGAAACAGGGTCTCTGACAACTAGAACGGTTGTGCAGGACGTACCGTCGTGAGGACGACGACCCATCACATGTGTCCTGTAGGACAGGGGTGCTAGGGCTTGTGTAACAGATCCTACGACGATCCATCGTGGCTACGACAGTCCGTCATCGGGGTCTCGTTCTGAATGACAGTGACAGAACTACAGGTACCCTAAGCAACCCCGATGAACCCACATCAACCATGTAGTGTTTTGGACCTACATGTGTCTAAACCAACTACTTAGGAAACTAGCAATTCAAAAGCACCTATGTCTAGGGTGGTTAACATGGTAATTTCGAACATTTGTAACCTAGGGCAGGCAGAATCGTACAAAGTAAGCAAAATACTATGAGGAACTAAGCTTAATACTAACTAGTAACAAAAATGCAAGATAAATGAGTATATATTAGAGACACATACCGTAGAAATGGAGAAAAACAAATGCACAAGTACGCGGTGGCAAGGTAGACACCCACAGCAGCGGTTTTCACTAGTAGATGAACACTTTAGGGCTTGGAGAAACTGTGAGGGGGGTAATGATCGGAGGGAGGGAATGTGGAAGTTGAAAAGAGAGAGTAATGGGAGAAATAATGAAGTAATGGGGTGAAATATGAAGGGGTGGGGAGTTTAAACGGTCTGATTTTGGAAAAGGGTCCTGTCGGGTCGGGTCAGGTGTACCTCATTAATCACGTGACGGTTCCTTGACGACGGTCCGTCACAGTTGTGACGACCCGTCATTGGTTCCGTCGTGTGTGCCCTAATTTCATAATGACAGAAAAACGTACCTGGTACGACGGATGCATATGACGGTCCGTCGCAAGCGCAATGGTCCGTCGATGTATCCGTCAGTGACTGCTGCAAAGTAATTTACTGCAGAATTTCCTGGTGATGTGCCTGCAAATTTAAAACCCATTAGTAGAAAAATGCTACCATTACTAAAAGGATGATAAGTGTTGGGTTGCCTCCCAACAAGCGCCTGATTTAATATCGCGGCACGACTGGGGACACTTGATTACTCAGACTTCATCAAGATGGTATGCCTCTATCGCTTCATTCCCCGATGCTTTATGCCCAAAATAGAGTTTTACTCTATCTCTATTCCTCTTAAACAGCACTCCCTCCTTGGCTTTTAACTCAACTGCCCAATGAGGGAATACTAAGGTGATCAAGTAAGGGCCAGTCCATTTGGACTTGGACTTACCCAGAAGGCAAGGCACACCAGAACTGTCTACAAGCACCAAATCCCCAACCATAAACTCTTGTTTTGCATTTTTCTGTTCAGTCTCCTTCTTCATCTTTTCTTTGTGGGATATGGCAGATACCGATTGGAGCTCACCACTCTGCCTCATGGTCTTACAAATGTTGAAGGTCGCTTCTTCATTATTTAACCAAAATGTCATCTGACCGTTCTCCATAAAAACTAAGGCTCTACCTGTAGCAAGGAATGGCCTCCCAAGAATAATAGGCACTTCAAAATCGACCTCACAATCAAGAATAAAAAAATCAGATGGAAAGATGAATGACTCCACTTTTACTAGCACATCATGGAGTATCCCTATGGGCTTTTTCACTGTCCGATCGGCCATCAGTAGTCGTATTGCAGTGGGTTTTGGATCCCCCAAACCCAACTTCTTGTAAACTGAGAGGGGCATGAGATTTATGCTTGCTCCCAGATCACATAATGCTTTCGCAAAATGTAATGACCCAACTATACAAGGGATAGTGAACGCACCCGGATCTTCTTTCTTTTGCACTAGGGATCTTGTAGCAATAGCACTACAATGCTGTAATCTATCATCATCCTCAAAAGTGACCGATCTTTTCTTGGTGACCAGATCTTTCATGAATTTGGCATAACCGGGCATTTGTTCTAGAGCTTCTAGTAAAGGACATTTATAGAGAGCCGCTTCAACATTGTTATGAAGCGCCGGTATTTACCAAACTCGGTCTTTTTCACTAATCTCTAAGGGAAGGGTAGTGGTGGCCTAGGCATGGGAATTACCTTGATAGGTATTTCTGCATCTTTTCCATTACTTCCCTATGCTTCACCACTACCCTTTACCACATTATCATTATCCTTTCTCACATTTTCCTCAGTAGATGGCATAGGTGGGTCAATGTTTTGCCTACCACCCCGAGTAGTGATTGCCATACAGTGCGCATCATTCTTTGGATTTTGGACAGTGTTGCTAGGAAGAGTGCCCGGTTGCCGTGTGTTCACTGTCGCAGATAATTGGGCCACTTGCAATTCAATCTGTTTAATCGAAATTGAATGTGTATCAACTTTTTGCCCAATACTAGCTAAATCACACCTCAACTCTTTAATGTGTTCATCACTAGTGTCGAACCTCCTCATCATTTTGTGCAACATATCCTCAACTCGCACAATACTATCTCCACCATCCCTAGGAGTAACTTCCCGATTTTGAGGAGGGACATAGGTCCCATTCGTGTCGTTTCTATTAGCATAGTTACTCATGTTAAAGTTGTTGTCGCGGTTGTAGTTTCCATCACAGACATATTGACCCTCATGATTGTAGTTACCATAGTTCCGACTTGGGTTCCCTTGACCTTGGCGCCAGTTATCCTGATTTGAGCCTTGGGCGCTTTGTCGGAAACCCTCCGTCTCCTCATTCATTGCATAAGTGTCCTTTGCATAATAGCACTCATCATTAGGAGGTGGTGGTTTAGCAAAGTAGTTGACTGCATTTATCTTTTCTGCACCCCCTGTGACATGTTTTAGTACCAACCCAAGCTCAGTTCTCATGTGAGCCATTTCTTCACGAATCTCATCTGTTGTTGGGTTGTGAGTGGAATGCACTGCAAAGGTGTTTCATCCTGTATCGGACTTCCTAGTACTCCAAGCTTTGTTATTTCGGGAGATTTTCTCTAGTTTTTCTTCAATCTCAGCATAAGGGCATTCTCCATAAGATCCACCTGCTATAGTGTCCAACACTGCTTTATTGTTATCATCCTGTCCCCGATAGAAGTATTCCTTCAGTGACTGATCATCTATACGGTGATTTGGAACAATTCTCAAGAATGAGGTGAATCTATCCCAAGAACTACTAACTGACTCTCCTGGTAGTGCCACAAAGTTGTTCACCTTGTCTTTGTTGTTTAATTTCTTGGAGACCGGATAGTAGCGTGCTAAGAATACATCCCTTAGTTGGTTCCAAGTGAAAATGGAGTTGTATGGGAGCTCAGTGAACCATATAGCAGTCTCTCCTATCAGTGAGAGAGGAAACACTCTGAGACCTATTACATCTAGATCCAAATCAGGCCTCTCCACACAACTTTTACACACTTCCCTTACCTTAGCTATATGGGCATGTGGATCCTCAGAAGGTAGCCCTGAAAACAAACCTCTGGCAGTGAGCATTTGCATCAGTCTACTAGTTACCACAAAAGTGTGGCCTGTGGGTAGAGGGGGCAAGACAAGTGGCCCATCCGAGTCTGCTATGTTATCATACCCTCTGTAGTATGCTTGAGGCCGTGGAACGGGATTTTGTCCCCTCTGTTGATGTTTACCCAGAGCGTCGGGTAACATCTGACCATGATCATCCACTTGATCTGTGATGTTCTAGTTTGGATCCTCGTCATTTATTCCCAAGTTTCAATTCATATTGCGCAGTGTACGCTCTAGCTCGTCATCGTAGGGAAACAAGGTTTCTCTTCCTCTCCATGTATTTGGCATACAAGGAGGATAGTTCTGAAAGGAAATCAAAAACAATAAAACAAAGTAAAATCAAGAAAATATCAACTAAACTATAGTAATAAGTTCAAGTTAATCTAAAAGCTAAAATCCCCGGCAGCGGCGCCAAAATTTGATACGCTCAAACTTCTCAAATAAGAAGTAAAGCGGTAGTGTCAATTAAATAACCCAACTAGTGAGGTTGGGATCGTTCCCACGAGGAAAATAGTCTAGACTTAACTTCAACCTATTAATACTATCGTTTGGTCAATAACTTCCTTGGAAAGTAAATGCATAAAAGGGGGGTTTCTATCTCTAAATAAGTGAAAACAAATAACGAACTTGAAAGAGACACTTGACAGCTTTTAATGTTGGGTTTTAATCAATTAATCAAAGTAACAAGGGTTTATGTGTTCCCCACAGGTTCATAACTTGATAACTCTAACTATAACAATCCTTTCCTAGTATCTTGCATGCAAAGTGATAAGTTATGTATTACTAAATCCTTGCTCCGGCATCTAGAAAATCTCACTCCGCACCTTGGTCCGGCTACGTGTGTTGCTATCCTAACCCTTATCCTTACCTCATATTAAGCATCGTATTCGATATTTGACTAAGTTATTATCTCGTACCAATCAATACTAGCCTATTAGATAGTATACACTAAATCTATGTTAATAATTCTTTTCCTATTGTCTACCTCCTTGGTCCGGCAAGTAGCATTAAGGCGAGTTCTAACGTTGGCCATCCGTTAAAAAGACTTCAAAACGAAAGAATTATTAACACATGCAAGACACTATTCTAGAATTGTTCTTTTAATTAGGGTTTAACTCATTATTTTCCTATGGTTCCCACAACCCTAGTTATGGAGTTTAGTTACTCATTGCCATAAACACAATATTCAAATATATTCAATAAGAATTCATGTACTTACTTCAATGAGAAAGAATAAAGTCCGAAAGTTTGCTTGATTAATCACCAAAAATCACTTGTAAGAATCTCAAAATCTAACACTAATAACCAATCAAAAGTTCCAATAATCCAAAAGTCTAATAATATGAAGCCTAACAATACGGAGTCTAACCTCAAAAATGAGTTTTTTCGAACTATTTATAAAAAATAAAAACCTAATTAAACAAGGATTCTAATTGCTGGAAATCTGCAAAAACGCGGCTGGGTCGACAGACCTTGCGACGGGCCGGCGTGGTCACGACGGACTGTCATGGACTCCGTCGTCCCATACTTAGCAATTTCTTCTGCTGTTCTCTTCATTCCCCTCGACGGCAAGTATGACGGACCGTCATAGGCACAACGGTCCGTCGAGGGTCTTCGTTTCAAAACACTTCAACTCTTGGAATCTGGGTACTGGGATCACTTCTTTAAACTTCATGATGAACCTGCAGGACGGACCGTCATAGCCACCACGGACCGTCACAAGCTACGTAACCCTACACTTGGTTAGACTTCCCCATCTTCCTTCAGCAGCTTCTCTACGTTGCAGCTACGGACCGTCACAAGCACGACGGACCGTCATCAGCTCTGTAGGTGGTCTCTTCTGCAATTCTTCGCTCAAAATCTCTGCATTTAGCTTTGGACAGATTTCCTGCAAAACAAAGAGAAACTTATATAAAAATTAGCACAAAAAGGCTTTGGGACACACTAAACTTAAGGAAAAAGTATTAATAATACCCTGAAACCACGGTATATCAAGGGTCACTTTGGCCGGTTATTCTACCTTTTTTTGGTGTGAGGAGACACTGGATTTCATGATGCTCACATGATCAATGTCGGTTAAAGTTAAATTTCCAAATGACTGAAGGAGGCCAGCCTCAAATGAAGCACATAATGAAACGAATGATACCAAAAAGAGTTAGGATAGGTTAATCAAGAGGTGAGCTAGACTCAGGTAATGACATTAGGTTATTATAGATCATTTCACATCAAACCCGATGAAAGTCTTAAACTACACCCTAGGTATAGTTGTTATCCACTCTAGCCTATGAACAAAAAGAAATGAAGTACATATAAATAAATGAAGGAAACTCTGTGTTTGCTAATGAATACTCCCTAGTTGAGGTTCCATATGTTGAGCCCTCATTTTGGAAAGTCTTAATGTCAAGTCCATGATTCCAATATCTCATGGCATATGAATGAATGATAGGAAAGAAGCTATGTGTTATATATTATGTGTTGTGTGAAATATGATATTTATGATGACTCGTGTTACTCTCATGGCATGACTTTGCTTATCCCAATTCGGGAAGCTCATAAACTTTCCTAATCCAAATTTTGAAATTTCACTGACTTTCACAATCCAAATTTTGCTAGTTGACTTGACTTCCCATAATTATGTTGTTAGGAAAGAGCTATTCTTTCTCATGCATGTCCTTGGTGTGTGCTAGCATATACCCATACTTAGTACAAGTGTATACTAACCCTATACAAACTTTACTATTTTAGGTGCATGCTCAGGTGGACGATAGAGCTACAGGATCATCGCTGCAGTTATTTCGGACGTTCAGCATTCATCCGGTTTTGGTAGGTCCTCATGCTTCCGAGTATGTTCTAGCTTAGTTTTAGAGTTTAGCTAGTGGAGCATGTTCCACTAGTGTTTCTTTCCTGTTTTAATTCTGACTATATATTGGTGCCATTTTGGAAATTATACACTTAATAAAAATTGAAGTATTTCTTTCTGTTGCTTATCTCATAATATTAGATGGTTGATGGTAAACAGTTAGGTATTAACGAGGATATTTTATAAGTACGTTAAGAAGATAAAAGTTTTAAATTTTCCACAAATTTCAACCTATGTAAAGTAAGAATGACGTAAGTAGGCTTGTCTGCAAACTCTGAGAGGTTAACGAGGTCGGTCTCGTCTGGATCTAGATTTCAATTATGACAAAGTTGGCATTAGAGTACTAGATTAAATTCATAGAATACTGAGTTCAGATCAACCACATTGAGTGGTTTCTAAGTCATGGTAGTGAAGTGCACCACTATTCTGGATTAGAGACTGCATGATGCGTAGGAAAAATCTCGCTTCTTCTGATCTTATCATGCTATTTCCTAATGTATGAGTTCTTTGTGTTATGATCTTGTCTAACATCAATCCTTGTAGTTTTTCAGAGAATGAACACTTGGAGAACTAAGGGCCAGAGGAGGGGAAAAGCAGTTGCTAAGGGTAATCAAAATACACCCCAGGCTCCAGCTGAAGGAGTGGCCATGCCAGTTAACCCAGCTGGGTTGATTGATGATGAGGTGAGGGAATTTTTGGATCAAATGGAACAGTCCATTACAATGCAGGCTCAGGCTATGACTGCCTAAGTCAACCGCCAGGATATTCAGAGAGAAAACCCACCGGCTCGCAGCATGGATGATAGGCTGCGAGACTTCACGGGGTTGAACCCTCCTATTTTCATAGGGTCTAAGACATCACAAGATCCTCAGGAGTTTGTGAATGAAGTACATAAGATTCTGGTGGCTATGGGGGCTATAAATACTGAGAAGGCTGAGCTGGCTTTCTATCAGCTCAAGGATGTTGCACAGACTTGGTGCAAGATATGGCAGGATAGCCGTGTTTTGGGTGGAGTGCTAGTCACTTAGGAGATGTTCAAGACCCCATTTCTTGAGAGGTTCTTCCCAGAGAGATGAGGGAAGCCAAGGTTGAGGAGTTCATCAACCTTAAACAAGGATCTATGATAGAGGGAGTGTTTCCTGAAGTTTGTTAATCTATCAAGGTATGTTGCTTTCCTTAGTAGTTAACAACAAGAATGATAAGGGTACTGAGCTTTGTTTAAATTATCCAGGTATGCTGCTTCCCTGGTGTCGAACAGCATGGATAAGATAAGCAGGTTACTGACAGGAATTAATGGAAACCTAGAGGAGGAGTATCGTTCTGCGATGCTCCATGATAATATCGACATTTCCAAGTTTATGGTGAATGTCCAACAGGTAAAGGACATCTCTAAGAAGAGACGTGTTCTTTATGTTAGGAGGCGTAGGCCTCAAAATTAGGCAGATCCCAGCCATGGAGGCCACAGAAACAATTTTGGCGTTTGTGAGAAGCCCAGTTTCAAGAAGAGGCAACAGAGTTTGGGGAATTCTAACTCTCAGAGGAGTAAAACACCTAGAGGAGGCAGACCTGAACCCAAGAGGGGCAATGGAGGTGAGATACAGCGTCCTAAGAAAAATTGTGCTAAGTGTGGCCGAGCTCACAGTGGAGAGTGCAGACATGGCACTAATGCCTGCTTCGGTTGTTGTAAGAGTGGACACATGGTCGGAGACTGTCCACAGAACAGAGGTCAGGCTAGAAGTAATGCTCATCCTAGGCCTAACCCACATAGTATAGCAGCAACCAAGCCTCCCAAGAGGAACATATTCTATGCCCTGAAAGGCAGGGAGGAAAGGGAGAAGTCCGCTAATGTGGTCATAGGTATGCTGCAAGTATTCACAACTTCTGTTTATGCTCTACTTGATTCAGGATCTACGTTTTCCTTTGTGACTCCTCTTCTTGCTATTACTTTTGAAATACTACCTGAAGTTTTGCATGATCCTATAGTGGTTAGTACGCCTTTAGGAGAAAGTGTAAGAACTAATAGAGTATACAAGGATTGCCTAATAGTTGTATGTGGTAGGACTATGTGTATGGACTTGGTTGAACTACCCATGCATGATTTTGATGTTATTCTTGGTATGGAATGGCTTCACAGTTGTTATGCTTGCTTAAACTGTCGTAGTAGAGTGGTGAAATTTCGCTTCCCCAGTGAATAAGAGTTAGTATGGGAGGGGTACAATTCGAGTCGTCCTAATCCTTTGATTTCAAATCTTAAGGATAATAAGTTGATGTCCAAGGGGTTACTGTGTAATCTTGTGAGTGTTAATGATTGAGATCATGACATTCCTTCCATAGACTCAGTGCATGTAGTGAATGAGTTCCTAGATATGTTTTATGAAGATTTGCCTAGAGTCCTTCCCCTTCGAGAGATAGACTTTTGTATCGACTTAGAACCTGATACTAAACCAATCTTAATTCCTCCTTATAGAATGGCTCCAAAAGAACTCAAGAGTTGAAGTTGCATTTAAAAGATCTCATGGATAAGGGTTTCATTCAGCCGAGCATATCCTCGTTGGGCGCTCTAGTGTTGCTTGAAAAGAAGAAAGATGGGACCCTTAGAATGTGCATCGATTATCGGTAGCTCAATAAAGTCATTATATAGAATAAGTATCCACTTCCAAGAATAGATGATTTGTTTGATAAGCTCCAAGGGTCTAGTTTCTTCTCTAAGATAAATCTTCCTTCAGGGTATCATCACCTTAGGGTTAGGGATGGAGATGTCCCAAAGGCAGCCTTTCGGACCCGTTATGGTCATTATGAGTTCTTGGTTATGTCATTTGGTCTCACAAATGCACCTGTTGCATTTATGGATCTCATGAGTAGAGTCTTCTGTTAGTACCTTGAATTTTTTGTCATGGTATTCATTGATGACATTCTCATCTACTTTAAGACCAAGGAAGAGAATGAACAACATTTGAGACTAACCTTGCAGGTACTTAGACAACATCACTTGTATGTCAAATTCAGCAAGTGTGAATTCAGGCTGAGATCAGTGACCTTCTTGGGTCATGTTGTATCGGATCAAGGTGTTGAGGTGGACCCCAGGAAGACTGAAGCTGCTAAGAACTGGCCAATCCCCTTACTCCCATTGACATTCGTAGCTTTCTGGGATTGGCGGGTTATTACCGCAGGTTTATGGAGGGGTTTTCTTCCATTGTTGTGTCACTGACAGCTTTGACGAAGAAGAAATCCAGTTTGAAAGGACGGAGACTTGTGAGAACAGTTTCCAAGAGCTCACTTCAGCCCCGGTTCTTACTTTGCCTAAGTGTGGTGAGAATTACACTGTCTATTGTGATATATTTAGGGTTGGTTTGGGTTGTGTTCTTATGCAGGCTGGTAAAGTGATAGTCTATGCTTCCACACAACTCAAGGTTCATGAAAAGAATTATCCCACTCATGACCTGGATTTAGCAGCTGTGGTATTTTCACTGAAGCTATGGAGGCATTATCTGTATAGAGTGCATATTGATGTGTTCACAGATCATAAGAGTCTCCAGTACGTGTTCACACAGAAGGAGTTAAATTTATGTCAGCGGAGTTGGTTAGAACTGTTTAAGGTTCATGACATGAATGTGCACTACCATCCAGGTAAGGCTAATGTTGTGGCTGATGCTTTGAGGCAGGATGAGCATGGGGAGTACAACCCACATTGAGGACGAAAAGAAGAAGTTGGCAAAAGAGGTACACACACTAGACAGACTGGTTGTGCGATTGGCTGACTCTACTAGTGGTGGTGTTTCAGTTCATCCTAGTTCTGAATCATCCTTGGTAGTTGAAGTCAAGAAGGGTCAGCATCTTGATCCTGTGTTGATGGAGTTGAAGGACTTAATGTCGTTAAAAATGAATGAGTCTTTCGCTTTGGGAGGTGATGGTATACTTAGATACAAGGACAGGCTGTGTGTACCAGATGTAGATGATTTACGGACCAGGATTGTGGCAGAGTCGTAGGGTTCCAGATGTTCCATACATCCAGGTTTCACCAAAATGTATCATGATCTTAAGCAGATTTATTTGTGGGATGGTATGAAGAAGTACATTGCAGAATATGTGTCTAAGTGTGCTAATTGTTAGCAGGTTAAGGCGAGCATCTTAAGCCTGGTGATCTGACTCAGATTATTAAGGTTCCAACTTTGGAAGTGGGAGGCCATTAATATGGACTTCGTGGTTGGTCTTCCAAGGACTAGAAGGAAGCATGACTGCATATGAGTTATTGTGGACAGATTGACTAAGTCTGCTCTCTTTATCCCTGTGAAGTCTATCTAAAGAGCTAAAGATTATGCGAGACTTTTATATTGATGAGATTGTGAAGTGGAATGGGATTCCTTTATGTATCATTTTGTATAGCGAAGCTTAGTTTACTTCACATTTCTGGAAATCTTTCCGGAAAAGCTTGGGTACGCAGGTAAAGCTTAGTACCGCCTTTCATCCTCAGACTGATGGGCAAGAAGAGAGTACCATTTAGACATTGGAGGACATGTTGAGGTCGTGTGTGATTGACTTCAGAGGTAGCTGGGATGAACACCTGCCTTTGATAGAGTTCTCGTATAATAATATCTATCACTCTAGCATTGGGATGACACCGTTTGAGGCATTGTATGGTAGGAGGTTTAGATCTCCAGTTTGGTGGTTCGAGGTTGGAGAGTTATCCATTTTTGGTGCAGAGATCATTCAGGAGGCCCTAGAGAAGGTTAGAGCGATTATGGACAGGTTGGCTACTGCTTATAGCTGACATAAATCATATACATATAATAGAAAGCGGCCCTTGGAATTTGATGTTGGTGATCAGGTTTAATTGAAGATATCACCTATGAAAGCGGTGATGAGATTTGGTAGAAAAGGGAAGCTGAGTCTGAGGTATGTGGGTCCATATGAGATCCTACAACGTGTGGGTGAGGTGGCCTATGATTTAGCATAGCCAGCGGAGATAGCTTCTGTCCATCTAGTCTTTCATGTCCCTATGTTGAAGAAGTGCCAAAGTGATCCAGCATCAATTCTACCTGTGGAAGGTTTGGGGTTTGATGAAGAATTGTCTTATGAGGAGGTACCTGTTGAGATCTTAGACAGACAGATCAAGCGACTGAGGAACAAAGAGATTCCCACAATGAAGGTGTTGTGGAGAAATCATCTTGTTGAAGGGTGCTACGTGTGAGGCTAAGGTCGACATGACATCCCGCTACCCTCAACTTTTCAGCTCTTGAGGTTAGATTTCCTACTCTTAAGGCTATGTTTTCTTATCTCTCTGTATTTTGTTGCTATAGCTTGACTGTGCATAGAGATTACGTTATAATCTGATTGGCATCACGATATGTAGTGGTAGTGTCATTCGGGGACGAATGTTCCTAAGGGGGGGATAATGTAACAACCCTAAAAACGAATAGGATAAGTACTTAGGGTGATTTAATTATTATTTAAAATCTAAAATTTTAAGGGCATAATGGTCGTTTCACTAAGCTAATTAAATCAGATTTTTTTATTTAAATTAATAAGGAGTCCTAGTTTGACTAATTCCCAAACTAAAACTCCTATTATTTTACTACTCTCTCACACACACAATCTCTCTCTCACGTTCATCATCCTCTTTGTCACGTTGGTTTCTTCCAAAAAACAACTTCAAGAATTGAAAATACATCAAGAGTTCTTCACACTAGAAGAATTTACATGAAATTTTAAGAAAAACAAAGTAAGCAAAACGTTAAGGCAAAGAGAAGATTCCGTCGAGTTGGTGGAGAAACTTTTGGTGAGTTGGACGTGGTTTTGGAGAAGGATTTGGGCAGCAAGTTCATGTTTGAACAATAAAATTAAGGTTTGGATTTCTTTTCTCTTGGTCCCTTTCCCAAGAGGCCGCTCACAATTCAAGATATACACTCCGAAACTAAGGTTGTTCCCCGTTGCATGTCCTTGTCACTAGCTCCCAAATGACTTCGTATGTTGGGTACTTTTGTGCTGGTAGATTTAGGCATGTATGTGTTTTTTAATTGAATGTGAATATGTTTATGTAAGTGAAATCACAAAAATGACTAGCAATGTATGATAAAAAAAATGATGTGTGTGGGTGCACGTTGGCAATGAACTTTGGCAGTGAATGAGCTCACTGTTAGACGTATGAATTAACAAGTTCATTATGTGTATTTTATGTGTGAAATGGGTATGAAATGTGACGTTCGTTGTAATGAAATATGGTTGATTGAATAAAAATCTTTTAGCCAAATAAACTTATGAAAGAGGCGCCTAAAAATGTATCAAAACGATTTATGAATGCACCCTTTGAATCATGTGAAAATGTTGATGAAAATGAGTTGAACAGTGACTAAAATTTTCAGCAACTATGCAATATTATTTTGGGCTAAAGTTAAACAAGAAATCTGGAAATTAACGCATTTTAAAGAGGTGAGGCCATCAGGATTCGAACATGTGACCTCAACCTTTTGCCACTATGAATTCGCAAACAAAAAAAATGGGTCTGGGGGGAATCGAACTTGGCTACTGGTTTGCGAGAAGGGAAAAATAAAATGGGGCTAAAGGGAAATGAACCTGTCCACTGTGAATTCGCGAGAAAAGAAAAGAAAAAAAAAAGAAAGGGGGCTGGGGGAATTTGAACTCGCGAACTGGAGGAGAAAGATGAGAAAAATAATTAACCAAATAAATGGGAGGAGTGGGATTCGAACCCACAACCTCCCAAGCCCCTAGCAAAATTAAATTAAAATAAGCAGTTTGTGGGGGTTCGAACCCACAACCTCCTTATTACGCGAATTTAATTATATAAATCAAAGAGGCTGTGGGGGTTTGATCCCACAACCTCTTGGTTTGGGCGAAAATGGTCAAAGTGATGTTAATGAAAAATAAAAAGGGGCTGTGGGGGTTCGAACCCACAACCCTTCGACCAATTTAAGAGGAAAATCAAGTAGAGAATTAAAAATATATTATTAATTTTGGGGTTTGATATAGAGTCCCAATATCATAGAGATTAAAAATAAAATCAATGAAAATGTAAAGTTTTATCCAAGAGATTCGAACATGGGTTCCTTTGCCCAAACTTCCGTATTGATACATAAGTCATATGTGAACAAAATTTCCAAGAATTATTTCACCTACTTAGATCAAAACAAGATTTTGGCATATATACAAGATGCATAAGTCTTGTACTACATAATCTTAGGAATGTATGGATTACTTAACGAACTATGAATGAAGCCTAATGGCCTATATGTATAGACTCATCAGTCTAACATACATTTAAAAGTATGTGAACCTAAGATGTATGTAATGAAATGAACAATGAAATGATGAAATGAACAAAGAAATGATAAAATGAACAAAGAAATGATGAAATGGATAATGAAATGATGAAAACCTAGAAGGGTTAAGAGTGTGAAATTCTCTAGATGGCCAAGTGCATTGGCATATGATGAAATGAACATTCACGTAAAATAGGTTGAGTAATTAGGAAGAGCAAATGTGCTAATGTTAATGAATGTGGTGACAACATGATATGAGGCTAATGTAAAATATGAGAGCGAATCTCAAATTATCCTAATTAAATATTACCAAAACGTACTCACCTATGAAAGTGTGAAGTAAATGAAGAGACCAGTCTCTATGAACACTCTAATGAAAGTATTGAGATTAACACACTTAATACTAATGATGAGATGATAAATCATCTAATGAGCTATGATGTCCTCATACTAGAAGACAGCTTCCATGACATATGATATGAATGAAATGGAACTTTATACTAAGAACCGATATGCTAGCTCTGAGCGGTGATGACTTTTTTCAGAAAGCGCGGAGGTTCACTTAACAGAGATGAGACTCTCCGGCTTGTCGGGTATGTGTTTCCTTATATCTCCTAGTCTTCGAACTTGTACAACCAATATAGGGATCTGGCGGGGTTAAATTCCCATGTATGCTAGCATGTTAAGGGTCACTTTTGCCGGTGATTCCACCTCTTTTCGGTGTGGGGGAGACACTGGATTTCATGATGCTCACATGCTCTATGTCTGTTAAAATTAATGTTCCCAATGAATGAAAGAGGTTAGCCTCAAATGAAGCACATAATGAAATGACTGATACCAAAAGGGGTTAGGATAGGATAATCAATAGGTGAGCTAGACTCAGGTAATGACATTAGGTTATTATTCATCATTGCACAACAAACCCGATTAAAGTCTTAAACTACACCCTATGTATAGTTGTTGTCCACTCTAGCCTATGAACGAAATAAAATGAAGTACGTAAGAATGAATGAAGCAGACTCTGTATTTGCTAATGAAGACTACCTATTTGAGGTCCCATATGTTGAGCCCTCATTTTGGAAAGTCTTAATGTCAAGTCCATGATTCCAATATCTCATGACATATGAATGAATGATATGAAAGAAGCTATGTGTTATATATTATGTGTTGTTTGCAATATGATGTTTATGATGATGCATGTTACTCTCATGACATGACTTTCCTAATCCCAATTCGGGAAGCTCATGAACTTTTTTATCAAAATTTGGAAAGTTCACTGACTTTCATAATCATAATTTGGAAAGTCCACTGACTTGACTTCCCATAATCATGTTGTTAGGGAAGAGCTATTCTTTCTCATGCATGTCCTTGGTCTGTGCTTGAATATACCGATACTTAGTACAAGTGTGTAATAACCCTATACAAACTTTACGATTTTAGGTGCAGGATCAGGTGGATGATAGAGATACATGATCATCACTGCAGTTATTCCAGAAGTTCAGCATTCATCCGGTTTTGGTAGGTCCTCTTGCTTCCGAGGATGCTACTTTTTTATATTCTAACTTTGTTTTAGAGTTGAGCTAGTAGAGCATGTTCCACTAGTGTTTCTTTCTTGTTTTTATTCATACTATGTATTGGTGCCATTTTGGCGATTATACACTTAATAAGAATTGAACTATTTCCTTCAATTGCTTATCTCATAATATTAGATGGTTGATGGTAAACAATTATGTATTAACGGTGATATTTATAAGTATGTTAAGAAACAAAAAGTTTCAAATTTTTTGCAAAAATCAACCTATGTAAAGTAAGAATGACGTAAGTAGGCTTGTCTGCGACCTCTGAGAGGTCAACGACGCCGATCTCGTCTGAGGTCTGGATTCCAGTCGTGATACAAATCTCCACCAAATTTGTACATTTTTCATAATACATTGTTCGTTGCAAGTAGCGTAGAGCACACTTTTTGCAGCTCCAAAATGCACTTGGTTTGGTTCTTGCATGAATCTTAATAATAAACTAGCAGCAAACATAATATCTGGCCTTGTTGAAGTAAGATATAGCAAACTTCCAATAAAACTCCTATAAAGTGAGCTATTAACTTTCTTTTCTCCATCATCTTTTCTAAACTTCTCATTTGGTGCTAATGGTATGACCACATGCCTGCAATCCACCATTTTGAATTTTTGAAGAACATATTTAGTATACTTCTTTTGAGAAATGAAAATTCCTTATTTCACTTGAGAAACTTCGATGCCCAAAAAATAATTTAGCAACCCAAGATCTCTCATTTCATAATCTTGCATCATATCTTGTTTGAAATTTTGCATCATCTTTACATCATTTCCCGTAAAGAACAAATCATCCACATAGAGACAAACAATTATAATGTTGTCATGTTCTTTCTTCACATACAAAGTGGCTTCACTTTTAATTCTCTGAAAATTATTTTTCAGAAAGTATGTATCAATTTCATTGTACCAGGCTCTTGGAGCTTGCTTCAACCCGTAAAGATCTTTTTTTTAGCATGTACACCTTCTCTTCTCCCTCTTGAACAAAAAATCCTTGAAGTTGCTCAACATAAATCTCGTCATCAAGTTTTCCATTCAGAAATGCTGATTTAACATCAAGTTGAAATATCTTCCATTTCTTTTGTGCAGCAATAGCAATTACAGTTCTAATTGTCTCAAGATGAGCAACTGGAGAGAAAGTTTCATAAAAATCAATACCTGGTTTTTGAATGAAGCCTCTAGCAACCAACCTTGCTTTGTGTTTTGAATATCTCCTTCCTCATTGAGTTTGATTTTGTAAATCTATTTTAGACTTACAACTTCTCTTTTTCGAGGAATAGCCACAAGCTCCCAAGCATTATTTTTTTCAATCATTCGAATTTCTTCTTCTATGGCTTTCTTCCACACATCATGATTTATTGCTTCTTCATAATTTTCTAGCTCAACAACGGCAAAATTACATCTTTGATAAATGTCACTCAACATTTTTGTTCCTCTTAGAGGCGTTTCTTCGTCATCTGAATCTGGGATTTCTCCCTCTTGAGAGAAATCTTCATCTTTCTCATCCTCTTCTTGATTTGAAGATATGATAGCAATATTCTATATCTTTTTATCCTCCCAATTCCATATTTTTTTTCATCAAACATGACATCTCTACTAACAACAAGTTTGTTTGTTTTGATATCGAGAAGCCTATATCTTTTTGTCACATCACTATAACCAAGAAAGTCACATTTTTGACTTTTTTTATCCAATTTTGTTCTTTTCTCAGCAGGTACATAAGCTTTTATTTTTTCTATGGCAACCCTTTCTCATTCATCATAGTTCTGGTCATTTCAACAATTGTTCTATTTCTTCTTTAAGATACACCATTTTGTTGAGGAGTATACCCTACTATAAGTTGCATATGAATGCCTTCATTTTTGCGATATTCTTCAAATTCTCGACTTGTGTACTCACCTCCTCGATCACTGCGAATGGTTTTGATGCTGCAACATTTTTGTTTCTCAACAAGGGCTTCAAATTTCTTGAATGTAACAAATGTTTCTGACTTTTCTTTCAAGATATAAATCAAGTCATTCTTAAGAAATCATCAAAAAAGATTAGAAAATACTTTTGACTTCCAAGAGATGGAGTCTTCATTGGTCCACAAATGTCGGTATGAATTAGTTTCAAAAGTACGCTTGCTCTCCAAGACACCCCTTTTGTAAAAGACTTCGTGTGTTGCTTTCCCATCATACAACTTTCACCTGTATCCACCTCAGTGTGTATCTCAGGAAGGCCTTGCACCATTCCTTTTTACTTGAGAAGCTTTAAACCATGCAAATTCAAGTGATAAAATCTTTTGTGCCAAAGCCATGAAATTGCAAAGGAAAGTTTCTTTTTATTATCTTTACTTCAACAATGACTTGATTTTGCTCAATTTTATCATAAATCCTGCAATAATTATCTCTAAACACAAGAGAATAACCATTCCATGAGTTGACCAACACTAAGAAAATTTTCTTCTAAGTCAAGAACATAAAGAACATCATGAATTTGCCTACTGCTTCCTTTCATGTTGATCGAAATAGCACCTTTACCTTTCGCATCAACTAAGACTTCATTCCCCATCTTCACTTTATTAGTGATGCTACTATTAATTGAGAGGAAAGTCTTTTCATCTCCAGTCATGTGATTACAACAACCACTATCAACATATCATTCATTGCTTTTTGTTGAAGCGTCAGATTTAGAAGCAAAGAAAAGGTTTTCTTTCCTTTCTTCCTCCTGTTTTTCACAAAAATTTGTTTGCTCCCGTCTTGGGCTAACAATCCTTTTCAACGTGGCCAAACTTTTTATAAAGTTACATTGGGGCTTGCCTTTGTGCCAACATTTTTCTGCATTGTGGTTGGTCTTTTTTCAAACTTAACAAAAAAGTCTTGAGTTTTTCTCACCTTTTTCTTCAACCTTCTTGGAAGAACCATCATGATCCTGCTTCTTTTTTAGCTTGTGATTCTTCTTTTAATGATTATTTGAGAAATTTTGAGAATTCTCATTTGTTTTAGACTGGAAAGTCGTCTTTTTGGGTTAATCTTCATGAAAAAATCTTCGCTTCTCGTGTGCACAAAATGATCCAACTAGCTCTTCGATGGAAAGCTTAGAAAGATCTTTTGTCTCCTTAGTGATAGCAACGATGTACACATACTTTTCTTTGACACTAATTACAATCTTTTCCACAACTTGTTGGTTAGAAATTGTATCACTATGATTTCTTATTTCATTAACAATATTCATGACACTTATGCAATATTCATCAATTTTTTCTGATTCTATCATCTTTAAATTTTGAAACTCTCTTCTAAGAGTTTGAAGATTTATAGTTCATACCTTTTCGTCACCATACACCTCAATTTCCAGAAAATCCCAAGCTTCCTTTCAAGTCTCACAAGTAGCAATTTTTGCAAAATATGCTCTTGAGACTCCCATTTGGATTTTGCTCAAGGCTTTTGCATCTTGACGATACTTAGCCTCAAGATTTTTCATCTCTGCTGCTGTAAGATCACCATCGTTGTATTGCTCTTCAAAGCCATTTGGAAAATAGTCCACAAACCTTCAGCTTTCAAATGTATTCTCATTCTTATTTTCCAGTATTCAAAATCAGTTCCATTAAAAAATGAAGTAAGAACATCTACAAAATCAGCACCTTCATTTGTTTTGGATGCCATATTTTTTTCTTCACCTAACCCCAGATTAAAAATGAAAACCTGCTCTTGATACCAATTTGTAGGAAATATGGAAGGAAAATAATATATTTAGATAATGCCCAAGTTTATTATAGGTTACTTAAGGCCACTTGAGATGATTATAATCATCAACTACAACACTATTTATACTACTCAAAATAGAAAATAAAAAGTCTTGAAAAAATAACTACATACATGTATCATAATTTACTAGATACATTTACTACTAAATTCTAAAGAGACTTCTTGAAAAACTAAGATACAATTTCGTAATACTAAACATTGATGCATTAATTCCAACATAGTTGAGATTTCAGATATAGATTGGGAGGATGTTAGACCATTTTCTTAAGAATGCTTTGAACAAAATAAAGCAAGCACAATGTTTTTATATATGTGTGTTCCTAAGGATATATGTGTTTTATACCCTAGCCTCCTACACCTTCTCAATTATTTTTGCAGGAGAATTAACATGTATGATGAAGTTTAGAACCTGGCTTTCAGAATAGAAGCAACTCTTTTTAGAAGATTATCAAAAGAATGAATGAAAATGGACAACTACAAATTTCATGTTACCTAAGCTCTCATTCTAAATTGGTGATGATAGGAAATTATTCTTAATCCTCCAAAAAATTACACAGAGATCAATTTTTTGCTTACAAGATATACAAAATAAGGTACACTTTTTTTTTAAAAAAATGAAGAATAAAGTAGTACATGGGTGTGTAATAATATTGTAGTATATGTGTTCCTAAGAAAATAACCCTGTACCAATTTACCCAAAACCATCAAGTTTAAGAAAAATTGATTTGTTTTCCATACATTTACGGAGTACCATGCATATTCATCCCTTCTTCGAAGACTGTATCCACAAATCAGGATAAAGTCATTTCCATGCATAGAATAATCGGAAACCCACCCAAAAAAACTCTAATAGTACAAATAAAATAATGGATATCCAAAAGACGAGATGACTGTTGCCATCAATAATTGTTTTAGCCGTTACTTTGGAGTCCCAGATGATCGATCAAATCTTGAACACCAGATGCATTGAGGAAGTTCACAACTTTGATGCTCTTGAAAAAATGTCAACCAGCGTTGGGCCTACAAGATAGTGTCACGTAGGCCGAAAAGGGGTAGAAAATTATTAATTAAATAAGTTCAAAGGTTAATAGGACTTTAGTATAGTACAAATGTGTCTCTGAGATTTCGGGCATAGGTTGAGGAGGCACTTGTGCATTATCCCTTTCTTAAAAGAAGAAAGAAGAAAACATTGAAATTCGTTATTTCCTTTAGAAGATGAAAGAAGCAAATAATAGTGTTCAATGGTTCTTAATGGTCATTGATGATGTTTGATGATTGTTTATTACCGTTGGTGTTTAATGACTTTCTAAATACACTTAGGCCTTATTTGTTTCCATTAAGACTAAGAGGTCTAAATCTGAATACACATTTAAATATTAAGATGTGGTGTCTAACTGAGAACATTAAATAATTAATGTTGTTTATTCTCAATTTCTGAATATGAAACTGAAATTGAACACTATATTAATTGAATATTATAAAATTTTCATTGCAATAAAATATATCAATTTTGATTAAAAAAAATTACGTTTTAATAATCATGATTTGGGATACTATTTTTCATTCAAAAACCTTAATAAACACAATACACCAAAAATATATTGCAACCAATGTTCTGGACACATATCAATATATGAAAATTATTAATATTAAAGATACTTGAAAAGGATTTATGAGAACTTGCCAGTTGAGAAAAAATGGTGTTTGATTGAGAAAAGTGAGAAAAAAAGTTTTTAGTTATGAGATAAAAAGGCACGCCCAAAGCAGAGAAGTTATGATTTTATTATTATTTATAACTTATAAAATTAGTCAGAATGTTATTAAGAGTCTCCTACAAATCTGATTCGTTCAGACCTCTTCAGACCCATTAAGATTTTTTTTTAAAAAAAAACAAATGAACTTAATAGGGTGAATTTGAATGATTCAGATTTAGACATAAAATCCAAATGTACTTAATAGGTTGAATCAGAATGATTAAGATTTAGACCTCCATTAAGTGCAAATAAATGAGGTCTTAATTATATTTAGTGGTTGTTGATAACTATTAATCATGGTTGTTAGATACTCTTAACAGTGTCAAAAGACACTTAATGGTACTTAATGATTGTTGATGACTACTGATCATGGTTGTTGGATGCACTTTAAAGTGTCCAAATACATTTAAAGGTATTTAATGACTAAAATATGACTAAAACCATTTCATCTTTCAAACCTTTCCCTTATACTGATAGGTATAAATGGGGAGGGGGATAGTTCTCAAAGAGAGATCACCATTTTTCTGAAAATTTCCTTGTTCGCACAAGACTTGATTGAAAGAGTTAGTCAGGGCTTCAATTTGGAAATCCCAGTCCATGAACGAGTTATGTGTAAGCTACAAAAGGTTAGAGTTTCCCAATTTATTTAGTTTACATTATTATGCTATTATATAAGTTTGTGATCTGGAAGAATGCTTTTATTGTACATATCCTAACAATTGGTATTAGAGACTTCTTACATATAACTGATAATGTAATTACAGTTCATGATTGTGATATATATTTGATTAAATTTGTATATATCATGCTGTTCTTTTGTTGAACACTTTTTTGTTTTTTAAAAAAATATTTTTTTTGTACTCCAGATTTGTAAGGATTCATCCCTATTCAAAAAAAAATGTTTTAAACAGTTAATTTATGATCTTATATGTTGAAATATGTCCTCTTTCCCATCGGGTAAACTTGTATATTTTGATACTGTTATGTATTTATTTTGATTTGTTGACTTGTGTTGACTTTTCAACTAAGTTGTGTGTTGTATCAATGAACGAAAGACAATATATACACTGACTAAAACTTCACAAATTACTCTATAACTGCGTTGAGCTTGTCTTGTTTAAGTGGTACTATACATATGAACTTGTTCATATATTTTTTTGAATAGTTAAGTTCCCTATTGATTCTAACTGTTTATTAGCATGATATATGTGTCTTTTTTTTATTATTTAAAAAAGTATAAAATGTATGTTACTTATGATCAATTTTAAATATCTCTTAGATTAGCTATGTCACACTTCAGTTCTCTGTCCTCTATCTTGAACGAAAACAAATTGGAAGGTCCTAACTATGTGGATTGAAAACGAAACCTTGACATTGTTCTAACATATGAGGGTTTCAAGTATGTGTTGGTTGGAGAAATCTTCATTATACCTAAACCCTACTGATAAAGAGATTAAGGCCTATGAGAAATGGGTCAAGGTTGATGAGATGGAAAGGTGCTACACTCTTTCCTTAATATTGAATGTTTCGTAGCATCAACATCATTTGATGACTCTGCTTACGATATGCTCGGATCTCTCAAAGAGATGTTTGAAGTGCAGAATTGTGTTGCCAAGTAGACTGCCATAAAGGCTATCTTAACCACCAAAATGGTTGAAAGATCACATGTCAAGGATCATGTGTTAAACATGATGAGTTATCTGAATGAGCTGGAGATACTTGGTGCTGCTATTGATATGGAATCTCAGGTAAAGATGATCCTACAGAATCTACTGGGCAGTTTTCAATAGTTTCACTTGAATTATAATATGAATAACATGGATTGTCTCTTAGAAATTGTTGAATGAACTGACAAGGACAAAATCCATTATCATGCAGCAAACTCCTCTCCTTATGGAATACATGGTGGGGAACATATCTCTTCTTCGTTTAAACCGACTAAAGCCCAAAAGAAGAAGAAAGCCTCGTGCAAGGTTGTGTCACCTAGTGGTGCGACATGTGGTGTGGCTAAGCCTAAGGTCAAGTTCTACTATTGCTAGCAGCATGGTCACCGCAGGAGGCAATGTCCCGACTGTCAAGACAAAATGAAGCACAAAGGTTATTCTTGTTTAAATGTCGTTGAAACATTTTTAGTGGTTGTTTCTACCCAATTATGGGTTGTAGATTCGGGAGCAAATGACCATGTCTGCACTTCTTTGCAAGTGTTTCAAGAAATGCGGCGGCTAAGTGAGAATAAAGTTTCTGTTGTTCATGCGAATGGGAACAAGCACCAGGCGTAGCAATAGGAAATATCTCTTTTTCTTTGAATAATTCCAGAATTCTTTTTTCAAAAGATGTTCTTTAATTATGTACCTTCGATAATAAAGAATTTGCTTTTTGTTTAAAATATATTGGATGCTGGTTATGAAGTTTTATTTGCAAATAATTGTGTTGTTATTGAGTATAACAAGCAATTCATCCATAGTGATCCTAAAATGCATTATCTCTTTGTATTTGAAGTCTCCCATGACATGCTACACCACAATGAATAAAATAATATTGATGTTTCTCATAAAAGAAAGCGTATTTTTAAATTGAGTCAAACTTACTTATGGCACTTACGTCTATGTCATATAAATATAAATAGGATTTCAAGGTTGATTTCCAATGGACCTCTGAATTCATTAATAGTGGAGGCACTACCAACCTGTGAATCTTGTTTAGAAGGTAAAATGACAAAGAGACGTTTCCCTTCCAAAGGAAATAGAAACAATAATAAGTTATAAATAATTCATCCTAATTTGTGCGATCTTGCGAAATTCATTAAGTACTTATAAGAATCAGGCAGTACATCTTAATAATCTACCCCAGAAACACCACAACAAAATGGTGTGACAGAACAAAGAAATATAACTCTGTTGAAAATGGTTAGACCAATGTTAAGTTATCCAGATTTGTCTTTTAGCTTTTGGGAATATGCCTTAAAAACTCCAAATTACATTCTAAACTTGGTTCCTTCCAAATATGTTCATTTAACCCATCCTAATTGTGGAATGGGCGCAAGCCTAGTCTATGAAATATTCAAGTTTGAAAATGTCCAGCGCATGTATTAAAAGGGAAAACAAATAAATTGGAATCAAGAAAGCAGTGTGCATTTTTATTGGATATCCAAAAGGAACTAAAGAAGGTTTATTTTACTGTCCTAAGGAACAAAAGATTATTGTTTCAACAAATGTCAAGTTTTTGGAACAAGACTATTTAACTAACCATGTTTCTAGAAGTAAACATGTGTTACATGAACTAAGCAAAGGAATAATTATGAATGAAACATCAACACAAAAACCTAAAACAATCGTTGACATACCATTGCATCCATGTAGTGGGAGGAATGTCAATCGAAAAGAGGTTGCTCAAGAGGACGCTCTAGAGGTTTCTCAAAAGCAGATTCAAAATATCTCGCTACCACAAAGCAGTCAGAATAATGTCGTGCAACCTGAAATTGAGAAGGAAGTAGTTCTGAATGTTCATAATTTAGTTCAAGATGTAGCAAATCGTTTAGTTGCTAGTCTTCGTAGTGGAAGAGTTATTAGAAAACTATAATAGTTTGCCCTCTTGGGAGAATCATACGATAGAATATCTGAAGAGACTAATACATAACCATTACATTATGTCGAAGCACTACATGATAAAAATATGCTGAAATATAGATTGTTGTTATGAAAGTTTGTAACATCTTGCAATTTGAAATAACTATAAAGAAGTTAGATATTGGAAATAGTCATTTTTGAAAAGAATATAAAAATTTAGAAATTTGTTAAGTGTGTAAAAGTTGAGCTTTGGTCAACTTCAAAAAAGTCATAACTTCTTTGGAAATATTGTTGAGCCTTTGTATTATCTCATAATGATTTAGGTGTCTTTCCAAATATTGTTGGAAAGCTCCTGAAATAATCTTTCTGTCGTTGCCGAGCTTGTACAACTTCATGTTCGTATGAATGAGATATGTGCATTGAAAGTTGAGTTGTTCAAATAAGGAAATGTCCAATCTAGATTTTTTTGAAGGGCATTATGATCTTTTCCATACCCTTATTTTAATTTATTTTTAATTAATTAACTAAGGGTCAAAACTGAATTGGTTCAATTTTCACAATCGAAAATTAACGCTAGGGTTCTAGAGAGAAGAATCCAAGAGAAAAAAGAAGAGAAAGAGCAAGATTCTTTGTTTCGTAAGCAATTGATTGTGAATTTCTTCAAGGATTTGATCCTACAATATATGTGAGTCTTTCATAGCGTTGAATTCGTTCAATGAAGATCTCTTCCACCAACACCTTGTCTTCCTTATCTTTGATGCACTTCACATGATCCAAGTCGTGAGCCTTCTTCTCTCACTTTTGTGAGCCTATACAATTTCATATCCCACCTATGTCGCCTAGTCTGACATACCGTCATTCGAAATCCTCCATGATAATTACATTGTCACAAAGGTCAGTTGGTGTTTAAGCACCCACAATGTCCAGCATAGGTCCGCCATTGCCCACTTATTACCGTATTCGAGAAAAAATATTTTAAGGTTTCAATCAAAAAAGTCACTCAACGTTCTTTTATAACCTCAAAGTCACTTAAATAATACTCCCTCCATTGAAAAAAAAAATAACTTTATTTTTTTTAGTCCGTTTAAAAAAGAATGACCTCTTTTTCTTTTTTGGCAACACGTTAATTTTAATTTTCCACGTGACATGTTTAAGACCACAAGATTAAAGGACCTTTTGGTAAATTTGACATAACTTTAATTTAAAACCACACGATTAAAAAGTCTTTTCTTTTTTAAACTCCACTTCAAGTTAAACTAGGTCTTATTTTTTTAAACGAAGGGAGCATTCTTTTCACAAAAAGTCACTCAATTTTCTTTATATCGCAAAGTCACTCTACTAATAATTCTTCTCATGAAAAATCACTCAATTAAGTCAAGTAAGGATACTTCTAATAGAAAGTCACTCTACTAATAATTCTTTTCACAAAAAGTCACTCAACTATTGATATTTTATTTCGAAAGTCACCCAACCAATTTAAATAATTTTTTAATTAAATTTTATTGAACTTTTTTTTGTTTGGACAATTTTTTTATAATAAATAAATTAAATGTTCATTTTAATTATTTATTAAATTTTATTAAAAAACATTTTTTGGCAAATCAATAACAGAAGTATTTCACTTAGTGCATGAAATTATTAACAATTTCCTGTAGTTTGTATAGTCAATTTCATTAATATATAGAAGTTTTTCTTATAGCATCATTTTAAAAGACGATATAAAACAAAAATATTTCACTTTGTGCATGAAATTATTAACAAAAACCTTATTATTTTTTGTATTGGATACACAATACCTCTTATTTCATAAAAAAAAAAGTTTAAAATGAAATTCCTTTAATACTAAACTAATACTGTCAATTTGAACAAAATTCTAATTAAGATTGAGATAAGTACATTGTCAATTTGAACAAAATTCTAATTAAGATTGAGCTAAGTACATTATACAACTATAAGCCGTATATTCTTCACGTATGAATATGTTAGAGGATTATTTGAATTACTTTAAGTAAATTCATTTCCGTATTTCTCTTTTCGAACTACTTTTCTATATATATTTTTTCTTGACACGAAGGTTTACCGAAAATAGCTTCTCTAACTTTTAAATATAGGTATACATACACACTATCCTCTCCAGACCCCATTTTACAATTGTTGTGATGATATTAATTAGTGGATTACTTATATTTGTGTTTACTGGAATCTAGCTAGTATGCAATACGTTCTTATTAGTTTCATTATATTTATTATGCATGCATGTCTTATTTTCTATCAGTATATGTACTCACACGTTGCACGGATATACTAAAAGGAAAACCATATAATGAGTTATATTTCTTATGAAATATAAATATCCAAAAAAATTAAATAAACTAAAAATTAAATGAAAAAGAATATAATATTTTGAAATTATTTTAATCACAATATAAAGTTATTTTGTGGTCCCAACAGTAATTATAATTTTTATAATAAACATAAGTCGTTTATATTAATCTACCATATAATATAATATATAATTATTATATTAAGGTTTTGTGTATGTGAAGTATTCCTTTCGTCTCATACAAGTTGATCACTGTTAATTTTCTACGGTACTTAAAAAAAAATAAGAAGATCATTTTTCTAGTTCACGCCTTAAAATACTTCTAGTTAAAAATACAAATAAATATAAATTCTTTCAAAAATAAAATTAATTGCAAGAGTAATAAAAAATTTTTATTAAAGTTTAATTGATTTAGAAGTGATTAACTTATATAATTTAATTATATTTAGTATAATGATAAATTAATATGCAACAATTATATTTAATATAATAATAATAATATTCATCAGTTTACTTTTAATGTCATGTTTTCTTTTTTTAATTAAAACATAAGAATTTTTACTAACAATTTACGATATATTTTTTTATTATATTAATATGTAAATAATGGATATTTATAGTGCTCTTCGTATAGTTTTAAAATATAAAATATTTTTAAAAAAATATCAAATTAATATAATTTTATTTTATTTTAAAAATTGATCAAATTAACTTTGGTAAAAACTAAATATGACAGTAAAAAATTGACAGAGAAGGTATAAAATGAAGGAAGAGTACAACTTTTTAGATATAAGTAAAGACTTCTATGCAACATTTCAATAATTACATCTTTCTTTCTTTATTTTTAACTAAGCAAAATGGCCATGGGCCAATTTATTTTTAGATCTAGAGCTAATCCGTCAACAATCGTATGTTTTGTGAATGGCGAGTTCATTTTCTTGAATTCGCATTGCTTAATAAGAACTTTGATTGAAGAGTACTAACATGAATCAACTACTTGTCGTGGAGTTAATTTTGCAAAATTTATCAATTGATGTCTTCTTCGGCTCTATTTTGCGTCGATGCTACTCTATTTGGGATGGTCAACTAAGGTATTGTATTTTAAAATAAATTTTATTAGTACATGCATGCTATAACTTAGTTGCAATAAGATGCAAATTTTGTTATTTTGCTTGGTGATTGAGAGTTTATGTTATGAAAATGTGTCTTATTTATGTTTCTTTGCAATGTCATGTTATATATATATATACTATATATATATATATATATATACTATATATATATATATATATACTATATATATATATATAGTATATATATATACATATATATATATATATGTATATGTATATATATATATATATATATGTATGTATATATATATATATATGTATGTATATATATATATATATGTATGTATATATATATATATATATATAAAATCTTCAATAAAAACAGGAAAAAATATATTAACAATATGAAGTTGGAGAAAATAGAAATGGACATGCAACAACACCATAGATGATTATTATTTATAGATGAGAATTAAGTAGAAGGAAGTTGAGAAGACATCTTATTTAATTACATAATTCAAATAGATGGAGTTTTTTTTTTTTTGTAACTTTCATGTGATATAATTATATGTAACGAATATGATCGCATAAACTAACTAACCAAAATCATGATTTTAAAAACTCAAAGAAGGGAGAAAAAAAATAAATAGTTTTCTAGGTCATTGAGAGGTGCCACATCACCTTGTTTATATCCAGCTTTATTATATATATAGATTTTTTTGTATTTAATTAAGTAATATAAATTTAATATAAATTAAATAATAAAGATTAAATACTTAAAATATTTAAAAAAATATTTTTCTTTCATAATTATATTAGAAGAAGGACAAAAAATTTTAAAAAATATTTTTCTATTAATAAAAGAAATTAGAGAGGTATGAATTATGAATTACTCTTTTTAAGTTAGCATGTAAAGAATCTTTTTTGTAAATGTTTTTCCATTAATATAATACTTATTGTAATAAATTATATAATGATTTTTGCAATAAAATAATTAATTTAAATAAAAACGAAAAGCCAAGAAAATGAGAAAAAAAGATAAATACATGTGGAGATCATAGACAGGTGTCACAACACCTTGTCTACAATTCTCCTATATATTATATTAAGATTAAGATTTAAGATATATTAACTTAAAAAAATATTATGAATGAATTAATTAAGTCCAATAAATATAAATCTATTTAAAGTCCAATTTCATTGGTCTGATTTATTGATTTTGGCAACAAATAAAGGACCTATTTTTTTTATGTCAATGTATCATTTCATCTTAAAGAACCGATTTGATGTAATGTGTCCCGTCAAATGACAAGACACACAAAGTCAAAAGAATAAGTCAATAGGAGTATAATACATGTCAAATAACATGACATGCCTACTCAAATAAAATGTCATAAAATGTGTCACATAATTATATGTGACATGTTCTGACCAATCAAATACCGTCATGTCATTTAAATAAGTTAGGTAATTTATGATTTTATAGACTAATTTTACAACGTTTGGCTATAGTTAATTAAGGTTATTGATGTTTATGCAAGAAATTTTTTGTGCATCTACTCCTTTGATAAATATCTTAGAGAAAAGACATAATATTACCATTGAAGTTGTTTTGAATTTTTAAAGACACTTTAATTTTAAAAACGTCTTATTACCCCAAAAAAGTTTTGAATATTTTTATAAAAGGACCATTTTAACCCATTTTCTCATTATGTTTGAGAACACGCACATGATGCGCGCGAAGATCTATTTTTAATGCCAAAAACCAATTAAAAACTGCCACATCTAAGTTATTTTCTTTATTAATTATTTATTTCATTCCAATTCATTCTTCCCTAACAAAATAGTCAGGTACTCTATGTTAGAACTGATGAAATCAACTCAATAAGGTATGAATTAGTTTTAATTTCAATCCAAAAAGCTAGTTTGAAGTTCTCCGAGGTTTCAATTCTTCTTAATTTCATTTATTTTTGAGAATCTAAAAATCAAACCAAACTCTCATCAGTTGTTTTTTCGGAAGGATCAACATCGATCTGGGACTTTCCAACTTCTGAACTTTGATCGGCAGCGTCATCATCGGGGTCACAAGATGTTTCCAAGACTTGTCCATGGAAGCTCATGTTTTATCAAGCCATGATTTGACAACAAGTCCAATCGTCAGCCACTCAAAAGACATGGCTCAGAATACCATTACTATCGATTTCAATGAATTATTCTTCGTTATTGAAATCACAAGCAACTTTTCTGATATACATGCCGATAAGGGTTCAGCTGAATCGATTTGCTATTTATACTATTCTAACATGTATTCTTCAGTTCATTGTTTGCTCCACTAGTTTTCCAAGAAATTTGATCAAGAAAGATCAAAATTGTAGGAGATGATCTTCAACAATGCTTATGATTGAAGAAAATGTTGAATGCCTTGAATCGGATCCGTTACAACAGAAAGAACGGGAGTCTCGCTGCCCGGTCAGCGAGTCGGAGGGTCCAGGGGAACGACGCGCCACCTGGCCTGGGGGTCCAGGGGGGGAGGGGGCGGAGTCGCCCCCGGCCCGACGGTATACAATGTTGTTGTATTGGACCCTTAATTATCTGTGAATTCTATATTTTGGGCCCAAGCTTGTTAGGGCGTAGCTTAGCACTATGTATAGACGCTATGGCAAACCCTATTCTGTATTCTGTTCTCGCCTTTCCATAATAAAACTGCTCCCCCTCTTCCCCGTGGACGTAGCCAATTTATTGGTGAACCACGTAAATCTGTTGTCTTATTTTTTACATTTATATTTTCTCGTATTATCTCGAATTCTGCATAATAAATTGGTATCAGAGCCTCTCGGTTAATCGGTGTTCTTGAAGAATTTGAGATGTCTGCTTTGAACGTGAAAATCGATAAATTCATAGAGAGGAACAGTTTCAGTTTATGGCAGATCAAGATGCGGGCTTTGTTGAAACAACAAGGCTTCTGGGTGCCGTTGTCGAAAGACAAGAACACCGTCGTTACTCCTGAGATGGCGATTCTGGAGAAAAAGGCGCACTCGACGATCTTGCTGTGTCTCGCGGATGAAGTCATCACAAAGGTCTCGAATGAAGAGACTGTTGTTGGTCTATGGTTGAAGCTGGAGAGTTTGTACATGACAAAATCTCTAACCAACAAGCTGCTTCTGAAACAACATCTATTCGGTTTACGAATGGCTGAAGGTACACAACTCAGGGAACATTTAGAGCAATTGAATACTTTGTTATTAGAATTGCGTAATATCGATGTGAAGATTGAGGATGAAGATGCTGCCCTGATTCTGTTAGTATCTCTCCCAATGTCGTTTGAGAATTTTGTTCAATCGTTCATTGTTGGGAAAGATACTGTGTCGCTGGAAGAAGTTAGATCGGCTCTTCGTAGCAGGGAATTACGGCATAAGGCTAACGACACAAGTACGGACATACAGCCTTCCGGTCTGTTCACCAGTAGCGGAAAGGGAAGGAAAAACGGCGGAAAGAAAAATAAGCCGATGCCGAAGGGTGCAAAGCCGGATGATGTTTGCAATTACTGCAAGGAGAAGGGACATTGGAAATTTGATTGTCTGAAGAAGAAGAAGCAATTGGAAAAACAATCAGTTTCTGCTGTTGTTGCTGAAGAAGACACCAATTCTGAAGAAGACATTGCCCTAGTTGCGGATGAGCACACTCATCATTCAGATGTGTGGGTTCTCGATTCTCGGGCATCCTATCACATCTGTCCTAGGAGATAGTGGTTCACAACTTATGAGTAGGTAGACGGAGGCAGCATCTCAATAGCCAACAATTCTGTCTGCAAGGTGGTTGGGACAGGCTCGATCAAGATAAGGACACATGACGGTAGCTTCTGCACATTGAATGAGGTCAGGCACGTTACATTGATGACGAAAAATCTAATATCTCTCAGTTTTTTGGACAGCAAGGGATTCAGCTGGTCGGGAAAAGATGGAGTCTTGCGGGTCTGGAAGGGTTCAAATCTGATTCTGAAAGGTGTCATGCATGGTACTTTGTATTTTCTAAAAGGTTCCACGGTTACAGGTTCAACCCATGTTGCATCGTCAGAAGTTCACCAGGAGGATATGACTAAGTTATGGCACATAAGACTTGGTCATATGGGTGAAAGAGGGATGCAAATTCTATCAAAGGAGGATCTTCTTGCTGGTCATAAGGTTAAGAGCCTAGAGTTTTGTGAACATTGTGTCTTTGGAAAACTACATCGCAACAAGTTTTCAGAGGCCATTCACAGAACAAAAGGCACACTTGATTACATCCATTCTGGTTGTTGGAGTCCATGCCGTGTTGAGTCTTTGGGAGGCTGCAGATTTTTTGTGTCCATTATTGATGACTACTCAAGGATGACTTGGGTGTACATGATGAAGCATAAAAGTGAAGCTTTCCAGAAGTTCAAGGAGTGGAAAATTTTGATGGAAAATCAAACAGGGAAGAAGATCAAGAGGTTGCGAACTGATAATGGGCTGGAATTTTGCTGGTCTGAATTTGATCAACTCTGTAAGGATGAAGGGATTGCTCGACATCGTACAATCAGAAATACGCCACAGCAGAACGATGTAGCTAAGCGAATAAATCAAACAATTCTGGAGAGAGCAAGGTGCATGCTCTCTAATGCTGGTACAGCTTGCTACTTGATTAACCGCGGACCACATACACACATACAGTGCAAGACACCTATGGAGATGTGGTCAGGAAAAGCTGTTCATTATTCAAATCTGAAAGCTTTTGGTTGTACGGCTTACTATCACGTCAGTGAAGGTAAGTTAGAACCAAGATCTAAAAAGGGAGTATTTGTGGGCTACGGAGATGGAGTGAAAGGTTTCAGAATCTGGTCTCCAGCTGAAAAGAGGGTTATTATGAGCAGGAACGTTGTCTTTGATGAAAGTTCTCTGCTTAGAACCATTGTGAAGCCTACAACTACGTCATAAACTGGGAGTCTTGATAAACAGGTGGAGTTTCAAGTCATTCAGAACGAGAGCGATTTGAAAGAACCTGAAGAGGAGGATCAAGAGCCACAGACAGAAACTGATATTCCAGAATATATGCCATCAGAGTATAGCTCAAGATCGGCCAAGGAGGGTTGGAGTTCAGCCACCTACGAGGTATGGTTTTGAGGACATGGTGGGTTATGCACTGCAGGTTGCTGAAGAGGTAGATACATCTGAGCCGTCTACTTACAAAGAAGCCATTTTAAGTCCTGATTCTGAAAAATGGTTTGTTGCTATGGGAGATGAGATGGAGTCCCTACACAATAACCAGACATAGGATCTGGTCATACAGCCTTCAGGGAGAAAGATTATTACTTGCAAATGGGTTTTAAAGAAGAAGGAAGGGATATCACCAGCAGAAGAAGTCAAGTATAAAGCCAGGTTTGTTGCCAGAGGTTTCAACCAAAGAGAGGGAGTAGACTACAATGAGATATTCCCACAAGTGGTCAGACATACTTCCATCTGAGTGTTACTAGCGATAGTTACACATCAGAATCTAGAGCTTGAACAACTTCATGTGAAGACAACGTTTCTACATGGAGAGTTGGAGGAAGAGATATACATGACTCAGCCGGATGGTTTCCAAGTTCCAGGGAAGGAAAATCACGTCTGCAAGTTGAAGAAGTCCTTATATGGACTTAAGCAGTCTCCAAGGCAGTGATACAAAAGGTTTGACAGCTATATGGTGAAGTTGGGCTATACTCGGAGATCATATGATTGTTGTGTCTACTACAATAGGCTCAAGGATGATTCATTCATATATCTGGTGCTTTATGTAGATGATATGCTGATAGCTGCAAAGAAGAAGTATGACATTCAGAAGCTGAAGGGTTTACTTAGTGCTGAGTTTGAGATGAAGGATCTGGGAGCCGCTCGGAAGATTCTAGGGATGGAGATGATTAGAGACAGAGAGAGAAGGAAACTTTTCTTGTCACAGAGAAGCTACACTCAGAAGGTCTTGGCGAGGTTTGGCATGTCTTCATCTAAGTCTATTGATACCCCTAGTGCTGCCAATATCCATCTCACTGTCATGTTCTCCACAGTCAGAAGATGAGAAGGAGTATATGTCACAAGTCCCTTATGCCAGTGCCGTAGGAAGTTTGATGTATGTTATGGTCTGTACAAGGCCAGATTTAGCACATGCAGTCAGTGTAGTGAGCAGATTCATGGGAAAACCAAGGAAAGAACATTGGCAGGCTGTGAAGAGAATTTTTCGGTACCTTAGAGGTACATCTGACGTTGGTCTCATTTATGGAGGTGATACTCAGTGCTTGGTTACTGGATATTCTGATTCTGACTATGCTGGAGATGTTGACACAAGAAGATCAATGATTGGCTATGTGTTTACCCTTTGAGGATCTGTCGTCAGTTGGAAGGCAACTTTGCAACCTACAGTGACTTTGTCTACTTTGGAAGCGGAGTACATGGCCTTGACAGAGGCTGCAAAAGAAGGGATTTGGCTGAAAGGGCTGGTTAGTGATCTTGGTGTGCATCATGATCAGGATACGGTGTATTGTGACAGTTTGAGCGCAATTTGTCTAGCAAAGGATCAAGTCCATCATGAGAGAACCAAGAATATTGACGTGAGGTATCATTTTCTGAGAAGTGAGAAGAGAATCAAGGTGAAGAAAGTAGAAACTGCTGATAATCCTGCTGATATGTTCACAAAGCCGGTTCCACAGAGGAAGTTTCAACACTGTTTGGACTTGCTAAACATCAGAAGCTGTTAATTGCCCTGCGGGGCAATTCTGAGGAAGAGGGGGAGGCCTGGCACTATCATAGTGCGTCTGAAGAATCTGTTTGGAGAATTCAAGTCAAGGTGGAGATTTGTTGAATGCCTTGAATCGGACCCGTTACAACAGAAAGAACGGGGATCTCGCTGCCCCGTCAGCGAGTCGGGGGGTCCAGGGGGCGACGCGCCCCCTGGCCTAGGGGTACGCCGGGGGAGGGGGGGCGGAGTCGCCCCCGACCCGACGGTATATAATGTTGCTGTATGGGGCCCTTAATTATCTGTCAATTCTGTATTTTGGGCCCAAGCCTGTTAGGGCGTAGCTTAGCACTATATATAGACGCTATGGAAAACCCTATTCTGTATTCTGTTCTTGCCTCTCCATAATAAAACTGCTCCCCCTCTTCCCCGTGGACGCAGCCAATTTATTGGTGAACCACGTAAATCTGTTGTCTTGTTTTTCGCGTTTATATTTTCTCGTATTATCTCGAATTCCGCATAACAGAAAATGATGAGAGAAACTAAGAAATGAACAACGGAAAACAAGAGTTTTCTTTTTTGAAATGATTTGGATGGGGTCTGGTTTGAAGAAATTAATTAAAATAAAATTAATAAAAAGAGTGAGATATTCAATACTTTTATGGGGTAATAGGACGTCGTCGAAGTTAAGGTGTCCTTACAAAAATTCGAAACAACTTTAGGGGTGACTTTATGTCTTTTGTCAAATATCTTATGCATATGTGCTACCACATTGTTATTGATATTTAGAAATAAAAAAAAAAACTAAAAATGTTGGTTATGTCAAATTCACTTGTTATTATTACTAACAAACAATTAAATGAGAAAATATAGTTATTGTATAATATATTATTATTATTATTATTATTATTATTATAATTTTTATTCCAAAAATATCAATAATTCATTTTCTTCAAATTATGTAAACTCCAGGCAACAACTTCTTTATATCCATATATTACGCTGCAACCGGTAATTACTCATTTCACAAAAGTAAATTAGTTAATTCAAGTATTTAACGTATCATCATGTCCCTTCTTAGTTTTGTTGAGAGAACATTTTAAGTATTCTTTACTTTATGATAGACTTGCAGTATCCATAATCACCAATAAATCTCTTTAAACTTGAAGATCATTGTCAAAATTAACAGTTTTTTTGATGTTTGTAGTAGAGATCCTGTAACTTTTGATGTAAAGTACAAATCTCTTTCTTGCAACGGCTTCTCTTGCAATGTTAACTATTTCTTTTTCTCCTTTTTAGCTAACACTTCACCAATAATTTTTTTTTTTGGATTTTAAGATCATATAAACATATCACTTCTTTTGATTCATCACTCCTCTTCAAACTGACACGTACAAAGACATTTAAAACACAAATTCTTGGTATGCATCAGTTTAAAGAAGATTTCTAAAGTGAAAGAAATGATATGCTTATATGATTTTCAAACAAAAAAAAAACAAATTTTTGGCGAAGCATTGGATGAAAAGAGAAGAAGAAAATGTTTCAGTTGCATGAGAAGCAGTTGTAGGAAGAGAAAGTCAAATCACAACGAAAAAAATAGAGAAGCGGCTTAGATCGCTATTGCAAATATCAAGAGATTAATTTCAACAATGGTCTTAAAACTTAAAATGGGGGGGGGGGGGGGGGGCGTGATGATAAGATACTTGAATTTTCTTATTTACTTTTATGATATAAAACAAATATATCATGTGGAGAGAAATGTATGGATACATAGACGTTGTGGCTAGGTTTTACATAATTTGAAGCTTATTATTGAATGGTATTCTTAGAATAATAACAATATATAGTAAATTTACTATTTTCCCCCATTTAAGTGTCTGTTAATAATAATAACAAGTGATTTTGGCCTACCTAACTGGTTCAACTTTTTATTTCTAAATAACAATAACAATGTGGTCGTTAAGTAAATCAACAAGTAGAATTTAGCGTTCGTATATTAAGTTAAAGAATGATGTTTATTGAGTCGTTCGAGGGATCAAACAACTCATTAATCATAACCAATTCGTTATCAATCACCAAAGACATCAAAATAATTTTGGTGAAGGCACTTGTTCCAAAAAACACCTTATATTTTTTTCGGAGGAAAGGAACAACCTCAAATACCAACACCTCAAAAAAAAGATTTAGTTTTACTTAACGCTTTATTACTTTGATTTTGTCTAAATTGTTGGTTTATTTTATTTTTTTAGCCATTAGTCATAATTAAGTTAAAGTCAAAAGCTCTCTGATTAGTTTTGATTAATTCATCTTATTTGGACTTTAGGTAATTTGTGAATTAAATTCGTTTGGGCTAAATTGTTTTCCCTTTTAATCCCACCCAAACGATTTTGGAGTTGGGCCCCTTTTCTACTTATTCCGCAACCCACTTCTCCATTTTAACACACCCAATTATATACAGCAATAATCCCAGCCCAACAACGACCCCAGTTCAGCCCACCCAGTCCCATACCCTTTTTGACCCGGTCCATTTATTTTACGGTCTCTCTTAATTTGTGTTTGATTTGTTTGCTTAGTTTACTATATTGTTCTGATGATAGTTCTTTAGGAATAGGGATTTCCTTGTGATTGAAGTTGTAGTCTCTTATTTATTTTATTATGAATTATTATAACAGTATGGATAGCGAAAGTATGCTTCGGGAATCATTATTTCTTATTGTTCTCTTATTTTAACTTTGGATATTTCTAATTGCTATTGTTTTACTTGTGTTAGTCTTCTTTGGTCGTTGCGTAGAAGCATAATTATTTCGGGGTGGAACGGAATTTTATTAAATCAGAATCCGATATAAGCTCATGCTAAAGCATTGCTTTTCATGCTCTGAGTGCTTGTGCTGGTTGTGTGAAATTCGTATTGAAATATTCACTGCCCCTGCTTCCCTT
Organism: Solanum lycopersicum; assembly: GCF_036512215.1. NCBI lineage: Eukaryota > Viridiplantae > Streptophyta > Magnoliopsida > Solanales > Solanaceae > Solanum > Solanum lycopersicum. The sequence continues at coordinate 56,235,472 of NC_090808.1, forward strand.
TAACATTAAATTTTAGAGGCTAAAAATAGGATTTGTTCATGACTTATACATCACATGTGCCTACAGTATTATGTTGTCATTAAAAGTAATGAGTGTGGGTCAAAATAATTTTTGTCCCTTCTTCTCATGGTAGCCAGAGTAATTGTCGAAGTTATCTATTTTGCTACACTGATCTTTATTGCTTTATTATAATTTATCATACTAAGTTATTGATCATCATAATATTGTTCATTTTCTTTTATAAAAATATATTAGTCTTTCTCATTCCCTGCTAATGTGATTTTATTTATGTTTGGCATGTAAAATCTCCTTGGAGTTCATCACGAACCCATCATCATTGCATACCGAGAGGGCCATAAAGGCCCAAATGTTTTCTACTTTCATCTCAAGTCGCGAACAGGTTCCGAAGTCGGGAAGATTCAAAATCCAAGGAGTTGAAGACTCGAGATAAAAAGGTCCAAATTTATTTTTTCAAGTCTTGTATTTTGTTCTTTTGGGAGGCTTAAGTCCTTGTCGCTTGTTTTTTATTCTCTATTACTTTTGCTAGAACTCAGGACAGGTAGAAAATTGAAATGGGTCAGAACCCCAAAGCAAAACAAATCAGTCCAAATATCGGTCCAGGCGGATAGAATTCGGATTTGGACCCAACTCTCTCGCTCTCTCTCCCTCTTTTACTTTATTGCTTATATGTTTCGTTATTTTGTCGCTAGTTCTAGGTTTAGAGAAGTCAAATCCCCTTATGAAGCTATTTTTGTTTTAACAACTAAATTAAATCGATCTTGACGAAATGAGTTTAAATAATAATCAATAAAATTTTGCAAGTCAAATATAAATTAATACTTCATTTTCAAACAACTCTAAAATAATTTTTGTCTCCAAATTTAAGTTAGATATTTTAGCCAAATAAGTTAGTTGCCGGATAATCACGAGTTAGTGAATATTTTAGGTGTCATAAACCATCCAAAATATAAATGTGAATTCCCGAACCCCTCTTAAACATTTTCAACTGGTTTACTGTTTTAATCGATTGAAAAAAATTAGTTTTCTTGATTTTTTTTTAAAATTAAGTGGCGACTCTAAAAAAGTCAAAAACTTATAAAAATGTTTTATGAAAATGTAAAACAATATTATAGCTAATATGACCCATGTATAAACAGAAAATGTTTATTTATCGGCTGTGGGAAAAGTTCATTTCTTAAAACATATTTGTGTTCAAATCTTTTCCACTAAGAATTCTCCGAACAAAATAAAGTAAGCACAACATTTTTTACACCTTTCCTAATATCTTTGGTTTTGAGATGATCAATCAACTCATTTCTCTTGCAACTCTTTTTCACCGCATCAAGAATGTTTTGTAATCTCCTTTTTGTCTTAGTTGTAATTTTTACATTATCATATATATCTACCTTATGATAATTTAAGTTAGTGATGACAACAAACTCTTTCATGTCAAAATAAATCGCAAGCCACTACAACTTATCTAAACTTTCTATTTTTCATTGGTATAAATTCTATGTCAAAAAAGTTGATAAACTATGCTTATATGAAATCTATTACTCACATATTTAAGTTATAAGTAACTTCCAAAAATAGATGATCAAAGGAATTTTTTTCAATTTATGTTCTTCTAAAACCTTTCTAAATTTAAAAGAACAGCATAAGTCTGACTTAACAGTATAAACACTCTTAAATCTGAATACATATCAATAATTGACTAAAATTGTAATTTGCATACCTAATCGACTTCTAAAAGACAATATTAATTGAAGGAATAATTGGAGAAGATTCAACAATTGAAAATGTTTCCTTCTTTAGGTATATCATGTTGTTCCTTCTCTATCATTTCCTTCTGCAACATATTGACGATTAAAGGACTTTATTGTCTTATGTAAGTCTATTATAGAGAACAAATATAGACGATTGAAGGGCTTTATTGTCTTATGTAAGTCTATTATAGACAACAATTAAGAAGTTTATTTGCTTGACTAGTGTTGATGAACAAGGACATGTTAGAGCTCTACAACTAGCAGATTTAGTAATTGTTGAAGCAATAGAGTAAGCTATTAATAAATCCACACATGTTACTATGGGCAAATGTGAATTATAGGTCAAACATCAAATGTCACCTTCACCATGCTATCTATGGGAGACTGAGCTAATAAAATTAACGTTCAGACAACACACCACAACAAATGCAGCTAAAATAAATTGGTAAAACAAAGCATAATTTATACAATTTATAAAACATCGCACACAATCAACAATCTATTACTGATGTCAATTTCAATGAAAAAATTGTACCCAACAATATACTAAACCAAGATAAATGATTTGAAGATTTCATAAAATGCATTTAAAATTCTGGATTGATTTAATCAATCTCTACATATTATAAGCATTTAAAAATGGATGAAACCCTAACTTTGAGAAAAGTGAAAAAATTTACCATTTGGAAATTAAAATTCAAGCTTGACAAAGAGTTGATGGAAATGAGAATATTGGAGATCGAGTTGAAGCAGAAATAAAAGGAGATGAATCTAACTTTGAACTTGAGGAGTCTCATAGTTCTCACCATCATTCATCACGATTTTGCACTTGCTTTTATATGACTATCCATCAAGAAGGAGATTTTCAAAAGTACAAAGCAAGGTTGGCTGCTAGAGGCTTCACGCAAAAACCAGGTATTGATTTTTATGAAACTTTCTCTCCAGTTGCTTTTCTTGAGACAATTAGAACTGTATTTGTTGTCGCTGCACAAAAGAAATGGATGATATTTCAACTTGATGTTAAATCAACATTTCTTAATGGAAAACTTGAAGAAGAGATTTATGTTTAGCAACCTCAAGGATTTTTTGTTCAAGGGGGAGAATAAAAATTGTATAGACTAAAAAAATCTCTTTACGAGCTGAAGCAAGCTCCAAGAGCCTGGTAAAATGAAATTTATACATACTTTCTGAAAAATACTTTTCAGAGAAGTAAAAGTGAAGCCATTTTGTATGTGAAGAAAGAACATGACACCATTATCATTGTTTGTCTCTATGTGGATGATTTGCTCTTTACAGGAAATGATGTAAAGATGATGCAAAATTTCAAACAAGATATGATGCAACCTTATAAAATGAGTGATCTTGGATTGCTAAATTATTTCTTGGGCATCGAAGTTTCTCAAGTGAAAGAAGAAATTTTCATTTCTCAAAAGAAGTATACTAAAAGTATTCTTCAAAAATTCAAAATGATGGATTGCAGGTATGTGGCCATACCATTAGTAGCAAATGAGAAGTTTAGAAAAGATGATGGAGAAAAGAAAGTTAATAGCTCACTTTTTAGGAGTTTGATTGGAAGTTTACTATATCTTACTCCAACAAGGCCAGATATTATGTTTGCTGCTGGTTTATCATCCAGATTTATGCAAGAACCAAGCCAAGTGCATTTTGGAGCTGCAAAGCGTGTTCTATGCTACTTGCAAGGAACAATATATTATGAGATAATGTACAAATTTGGTGGAAATTTAAACTTAATTGGTTATTCTGATAGTGATTGGACTGGAAGTATAGATGACATGAAGAGTACTTGTGGTTATGCTTTCTTATTTGGATCAAGCATTTGTTTTTGGTTATCAAAAAAGCAAAGTGTTGTTTCTCAATCCACTGCCGAAGCAGAATATGTTTCAGCATCCAAGGCTACTTCTCAAGCTATTTGGCTTAGGAGAATATTTGAAGACATTGGTGAAAACCAAAAAAAGGGAATGTTCCGTATTGTGATAACAAATCAGCAATTGCAATTGCCAAGAATCCAGTCAGCCATGAAAGATCAAAGCATATTTCCATCAAATATCATTTTATCCGAGAAGCACAAGAGAAAGGCGAAATTCAGTTGCATTATTGTCAGACAGAAGAACAACTTGCTGACATCTTCACCAAAGCACTTCCTAGAGAAATTTTTTGCTATCTTCGAGAAAACATTGGAGTTATCAAGCAAATACATTAAGGGGAAGTGTTGTAATTAATGCATCAATGTTTAGTCTTCCAAAATTGTCTCTTAGTTTTTCAAGAAGTCTCTTTAGAATTTCGTAGTAAATGTATCTAGTAAATTGTGATACATGTATTTAGTCATTTGTGCAAGACTTTTTTTATTCTATTTTGAGTAGTATAAATAGTGATGTAGTTGATGATTGTAATCATCTCAAGTGACCTTAAGTAGACTATAATAAACTTGAGCATTTTCTAAAGATATTATTTTTCCTTTCATATTTCCTACACCTATTACCCCCTGAACTTATTTTAATAAGAATTTTCTATCCTTTTAGGCCTACGTGGCACTATCTTGTGGGCTCAATGTTGATTGACTTTTTTTTCAAGATAGTGCCACGTAGGACGAAAAAGGGGTAGAAAATTACTTATAAAATAATTTCAGGGGAGTAATAAGACCTTAGTATAATATAAGTGTGTCTCTGAGATTTCGGGCATAGGTTGAGGTGATACATGTGCATTTTTCCATTATTTTATAACTAAGTAATCATATCTCCACTATATTTCTTATTGTATAACTTCTTATCATGTCCCCTTCTCCTCATTTTTTGGCTTTTTTTTTATAGAATGTGTTAATGACTTTTTTCTTTAATTTTATGATTTAGTTAATAATTTTATTGTTGTCTCATGTAGTGTAGATAGAATGACTCTAATAAAATAATGAACAACAATTGCTACTACTCCTATTAGAAAGCACAGCAGGAAAATTAGTATATAAAGACAGAGAAGAAGAAGAAAGTACCAGACTAGAAAAGTCCATAGAAGAAAATGAAAACACAATATTGGAAAATTCTATAAATGAAGAAAGAGAACGTGTAATTAATGTTTTTTCTACAAATGTAGATGGAGATGATAGAGGAGGAACAACATGATATGCATATTCCGTAGGAGACAATTTGTATTGTTGAGCCTTCACTAGTTAGTCCTTCAATCAACACGTTCTTGTGAAGGCGATTCGATATGTAAATTACAGTTTTAAGTAATGGATTTATATGCATTAAAATTTCAGAGGTTCTTTACTTTTAAGTTGGAATTGTTTTAAGATTACTGATTTTAGTAGAACAAAACTGGAAAAAAAATTTGACCTTTTATTTTTGAAAACTACTCATACCTTAAATATGTGAGTTTTAGATTTTGTTGGTCTAGTTAACACTATTGGTAAAAAAATTAGTGTTGTGAAAAAAAATTATTTTAATGTTATGTTATTTTCAATTGATGACATATTTTGATGTAATAAATGAGTTATCTATTGCAACAAATTAGTCATATGTTGGAAGAAATCAAATCAGTAGCAAGACTTTCTTATTTCTTCCACATGTGACTTGTCAGTTGAAACAAATAACTCATCTATTGAACCATATGAACCATCTATTGCAATAAGCACATCATCTAATGGAAGAAATCAAATACGTAGATTGTTAATTATTCTGTTAATTACTGTATAATGTTATATTTATTAAATGTATTGCTATATTTTTTTAACGATGCACAAATCAATTGTATTTTATTTTTATTTTTTTCTTATTTGTAGATAAAATGACTTCCAAAAGAAAATAAAATGAATCAACCTCTAGTAAATCAAGTAAAATAGCTAAAGTACAAACACTATTAGAAGAACTTGTTGAATAAGTCCTTCACAAAAACATGATATGTTACACTGTATATATGTGCATAAACAAAATGTGGAAAACGATAACTAGAAAAACTATAGATAAAGAAGATAAAAATAAAAATGAAGAAAAGAAAATAAATGATAAAATGATGAGAAAACTGAAAGTGATACTGAAAATGATGAGGAAAGTGAAGAAAGTGAAGAAGTGGTGATATTGAAAGTGGAAAAGATATTGATAAGGGAACTAAAAAAGGACGATGAAAAGGAAAGAGATGACAATATTAATGATAATGTTGAGGTATCCATGAGGGATCGTGAACGCATATCAAAAACCCGAACATGATGTTGTCAAATTTTTTAATATTGATGAGTTTCAGGTAGAGATGTGTATAGATAATTCTACAAATTTAACGAGGGATTTTGTTGTAAAATTAGTCATAGACGTCAAATTTGATGATTTTAGAAAGATATTGAGGGATGAAAAATTGGAGTATTTCTTTAAGTCCGGCTGTTTTGGATTTTTTGATGCCGAAGGATAACAATGTACACTTTCAAAATGGCCATGGTGTATGATCTTCTGAAGTGCTTAATCAAATATAAGGGTGATAATTATGATGCTTTTAAGGATGAAGACAAGAAAATTGATGAGATTTGAATAAACTATTGTGGCATGTTGATTTTTTTTGGTATGAAAGAATTTGTCGTAGTGACTGGATTGAGATGTAATCCTATTTCTTAACCTCTTTTCAAAGTTACACATTTAAAAAAGCTAAGAGAAAACCAGTCATCTAAATC